>NW_020897704.1:19102884-19267379 GCF_003984885.1 Neopelma chrysocephalum | reverse complement strand
TGGAGTATCCACAGCTTCTCTGGGCAACCTGGTCCGCTGCCTCACCACCCTCACAGTAAAGAATTTATTCCTAATATCTAATCTTAATATACACTCTCAGTTTAAAGCCATTCCCCCAGTCCTGTAACTACATGATCTTGCAACAAGTCCCTCTCCATCCTTCTTGTAGGCCCACATTAGGTGCTAGAAGTCTGCTATAAGCAGTAAAAATAAACCAGTATAAACCCCTAAAAGGCATGTCCTTCCTACCAGCCTCTTTAAGGATCTGGATCTAAGCTCTTACAGTCATAGTGCAGGGGGACCACTGACAGTCCCATAGGTATTAATTGATTTTGACTCAGAATCATAATTGCATTACAGTTGTTAATACAATATATTACAAGTTTTAATACCAGTAATTGAATTACAAACCATTTAATGGTTGGGCAAGGGTGGGGGGATGAAATGATCCCAGGTAATTTTACAGGTACACAGAAAACAAAGTGACCTTGATTGCTTGATCAGTTGGTCAGAAGAGTACAGACAACAAGAACACAGAAGTGTGACAAGGAATATAAAGCTTGTGCATAACTATTGAATCCTATAGTTGGGAAGTTGAGAGCATAACAGGTTATCATCTGTGTGGAAGTCCTGGTTGTTATTGTAGTTAAATATTAGTACAGTCCATGAAGTGATAGCAGGAAATACAGAATACGTACAGAAGGGTAACATTTCTTCTGTTAAACTCCACTAGAATACACAGTTCAAGAAACCATACAGAAATAAAAAGAACAAAACCAAAACAACTAAACAAAACCAAAACCAAGCTGGCAAACAAACAACAAATAAAAACCCTTTAAAAATTCTAGGAGGTTTAAAGAAAAACTAATAGTATAATGAAAAGAGTGAAAAAATAATGAGAAATCGAATTCCTATATTGACTCCTGTACAGCTTTTGAGCTGGCTGACTCCAGGAGCAGGTTGAAGTCTGCTATGCTCCTGAGACACAATTATATGCGTTATTAAACATGTTGGCAGTTTGGGCTGAATTCAGGTTGCTTACAAACACTGTCTGTTTCTGTGTGATTGCAGGACAATCCATCTGACTGACATCAAACACGGGATGCTGCCATGGCTGCTCCAACACAGCGTTCTGAGAGGGAACACACTCCACACTTTCCCTTTGAGTTTGACTATGGATTCAGTTTCTGTGCGGCTCAAATGCACTCTTATTAATAAACACTAAGAACTATTTATCTTTTTGATCTAAAGCTCTGTCTCAAGGACCTCTCAAAACACAGCATGTCTAAAGGAAATGGGCTTAATGGCCCCTCCAAGTGCCTGCTTCCATTGGCATGGATGACTAATGGAGGTTGGACACTGCACCTGCAGACAGTATAGTGAGGACAAATAAATCCCACTGATGGTGACCAGTGCAATTTCAATTTGCTTCAGGTCACTAATTGTTTTTTTCCTATATTTTTAATTTGTGTTAATAACCCCTTGTCATTTTTTTTTAAATTAGTAGGGATTTAAGTGAAAATAAAAAGGTGTTGATATGACTTCTTGTTTAAGATCTGAACTATGTTTCATATTGTTTTGTTTTTTTATTTTTCCTAACATGTTTATGCAAATGTCTGGAAACAGTCTTCCCTTGGCCAGCAAAGGTTAGTAGTCTGGTTTTACCCTCAATGTCCTGATTTTATCCTCTTTGAAGAGATGTACTATTTGCAGAGTACTATTACTGGGATGAAAGAGTAACATGGGTTGACAAATAAACAAATAAGCAACAATAAAATGCTAGCCTTGCAAAACACTGTACAAACATCAATTAATTCTATTTGCAGCAGCCTTATGCAGCTGTTAAATTCCCATTCTGCAGATGGAAGTGCTAAGGCAAAAAGTGGCAAAGAATTTTCACCGGGACATTGACTCAGACTGAGTTTTTAGGCTTGATTTTTTCCTTAAGGGTGCTTTCCCAAAAGCATCAGAAGGCTCTGTAAGCCCTGGAACAAGTTTTTGTTACAAAAGAAACTAGATGCATGATTTCTTTTTTTCTCTCCTGTAAAGATAACTCTCCCTGTGGAAGACGTTCCTGGTTTCAGGCTCTTTAGCAGCTGAGCTGCAGCATATTCCATCCTGTCCCTTCTGGGTCCCTAAGAAGTCTTTTTTCCCTTCCCCACTAAGCTCTGGATGGTGTGCACCTTCTTTCTCCCAGTAGGCCACACTCAAGGAGCCTCTGTGTCTGTGTCTTCTCCCTGTCTTTATAAGCCTTTCTCTCCATCCCCTCAGCCCTTATGTTTCTTGAAGAGCCCAACTTTCCCCCTTGAGGCTCATGTTTGGAGCTAAAACAAAGCCAAGAGGCAGCTTTCCTCTTTCTGCCTCCCCTCAGTCATTTATAAGAGAGTAACATCTGATGCACAACAGCCTGCAAGCAGATATATAACCCAGACACCATCCATCATGCATGGCCACAAAGTGACTCTCTTAATCCTGCTAGTCCAGTCCACCTTGGGAGGCTGAGATAAGGGAGGCTGTTCCTCAAAAACCCTGTAAGCTTTTCTTCGGTGTAAACTGAGAATGTTTTACTGTTGCTCATAAAAGGAGCCTTTCATAGGCTTTTATACTGCATTAGGTTTTTCTGTGTGGAGCTTTTAACTGATAGAATCATTCATGGTGACTTTTTAATTTACTGAATTAGAACAAATCATGCCTCTCTTTCCAGAAATAAATACTTGGTCTTCCCAAAGCACAGTTGCCTTTTAATTGTGCTAATGTATCTGGTGGTGTTAAAAGTTACTGCATGGCTGTTTCCCCTTCTTGCTCTTCTGGTTTTTTTTCCTATTAGAACATGAACTGGATTTCCTTCTCAGTGGAATTACAACCTCCTGAGGACAGAGGTAGAAGCATCATGAGTTCAGGATATAATAACAGCTGCACACTGAAGGGACAAGCAAGGCTGGAGCTCATGAAACATGACTTTCAAACTGAGAGCATCACCCTGGAAACACACACCTGAGTTGATCTACATTTGTTAAAATGGTTTAAAGAAGCCAATGATAATTTAAATTTCGCACACCAGCATAATATGTAAAAAATTTATTTTTATAGAAGAAAGATATTTAAAGTTGTTTATTTAAGTTCTAAGAATGAGCTTTCCTTCCTTGTACCATTTTTGCCACAGCACTGTCAAAATGAATCAGTCAAGTATCTGATTTTCTTACAGATCGCTGTTCAAGCTCCCTGCGTTAGGCTTGAGCCTGATACTGTGCCATCCTGTGCACCAAGGGTCTGCTTCCAGGCTCAGGGAGTTGGGAAACAGCTCAGCACAGAGTAGGATTCAAACCCATTCTCTCTGAAACAATTTCCTTCCTGTTTTGCACCCAATATTTGACCAACTCAAACTGACATTCAGCAACTAATAAAGCAAAAAGTGAAGAAACACTTTAGCAAGAAGGCATCTGAAAATGAAGTTGAGGCTCTGGATAGAGAAAAACTTTGGTCTCTTTATAGTATTTTTATATATATATTCAAATATCTAGTACATGTATATATCCTCAAAACATTTGATTTAAGAGGAAACCACTTATACGATGATTATTTTTAAGAGAGTTGAGAGTTTTTCTCTAATTATGCTACTCTCATAGAATCATAGAATCATCTCACACATCTGTTCATTACAGATCTATTTCTCTATAGTTAATCATTTAGAAGTTCATCACATGAAATACATAAACAAGGCAGTTCCATAGCATTGACAACCAATCAGAGAGGTTGGCAATGAACATTTGATTACTTCCCAAGGTCAATATTTCTGTTAAAATGCATTTTATTTCATTTTCTTTCTACATATTTTGATACTAGAACTCCCCATTTATACATGCACAAAGATTTTGAAATAAATCTCTGAAAATGGCCAGTGACACTGCTAAACATTAAAAAATATGTATTTTTGACTAAAATAAATTATCTTGGAAACTCAAAATTTTTCAAAGAGGCAGCTTGGCTGACTGGAATGAAGCAGCATGTTTAGCATCTGGGGTCCACCAGGTTTACACTGATCCAGTCAACAGAGAATTTGGGGAATCAGTTCAATGATTCTGAGGTGTTGATGATCTAACCTGGATGAGCAAACAGTGAGGTGGGTTTAAAACAGTCTACATGGCCACGTCCAGGGAGTGAGGATCAGTGGAGCAAAGTCTGGTCGGAGGCCAGTAACTGGCAGTGTACCCTGGGGGTCAACACTGGGTCCAGTCCTGTTTAACATCTTCATTACTGATCTGGATGAAGAGACAGTGTCCCCTCAGCAAGCCTGCAGGTGATAATCAGGAGGAGAGGCTGATATGCCAGAGGACTGTGCTGCCATCCAGAGGGACCTTGAAGGGTGGAGAAATGAGATGATAGAACCTCATGAAGTTCAACAAGTACAAAATCCTGTACCGGGGAAGGAACAACCCCAGGCACCAGTACATTCTGGGGGCTGCTCAGCAAGAAAGCAGATTGACAGAAAAGGACTTGTGGGTCCTTGTGGACACCAAATTGAACAGGAGCCAGAAAGGTGCCCTTGCAGCAAAGGAAGACTAACAGTATCCTGACCTGCATTAGATAAACTATTGCCAGCAGGCTGAGAGAGGTGATCCTTCCTTCTACTCATCAGAGGTGAGGCCACACCCAGAGCACTGTGTTCAGTTCTGGGCTCAACAGCACAAGAGACATGGACATACTGGTGGAGAAAGTCCAGTGAAGGCCATGAACATGATTAAGAGCATCTGTCCTGTGAGGAAAGTCTGGGTGAGATGGATCTGTTCAACCTGGAGAAGAGGTTGTTGAGGAGATCTTACCAATGTTTGTAAATACCTGAAAGGAGGGTGCAAAGGGGACAGAGCAAGGCTCTGTTCAGTGGTGCCCAGTGACAGGACCAGAGAAAATGGGCAGAAACTGAAACACTGGAGTTTCCATCCGAACATTAGGAAACCCCTTCTCACCGTGAGTGTCTGAGCACTGGAATAGATTGTCTCCAGCCTTGGAGATATTCAGAAGCTGCCTGGACACAATCCTGGGCAACTGATTGTAGTTGGCCCTGCTGGAATAGGGGGCTTGGACCAGGTGAACTCCAGAGGTCAATCCCATTTCAACCTTAAATATTCCATGCTTCTTGGATTCTTTAGATGTTAATCAAGATTCTCTGTTCTCAGAAAAATAATTCTCCTAAACTTAGCGACTGGTCTGTGAGGTTCATCTAATGTTGAGTATTAATTGAGGTATCCATATGTCAGGAATTTAGTCATTACATATCCCTCTTGTTTTCAAAGCTGGGAAATGTTCTTCATTAGAGGATTATTCAGATTTCATAGGGCCCAGATCACACTTTGTAAGAGCCTTTCTCTACATAAACCTTAGAGGAAGCCTAAAACTGCTAAACTCTTAAATTAGATCCCTCAGTTGTAGTCCTTAAATTAAACTGAATAAATCAGACAGACTTCTTTTTTTTTTTTTGTTCCAGTACTGTCCTCCAGAATAAATAGTTCAAGTTTTTGGTTTTGTTTGCTTTTCTCACAAAGCCCATACACCATCCCTCATTATAAGCTGGGCTCTGCCACTATTGCCCTAATGAAAATTATTACTTAAAGAAATATATTATACACAAATTAGGATTGGGCCCCATGTACAAAGGCATATATTTGCAGTTGGATGAATGTATTTGTGCACAGCTTACTCTCGATGTGCTTGTTGTATTAGAGATCTCAGGGACGGAACTTAATATTTTCCCTTCGGACTTGTCATAAATAAATGAACTAGGGAGAAAATAATGAAATGATTTGTGCAATTTTTGATGAAAAATACATAGCCATGGAATTCTGACAAATGTCTTCAGCTCACAGCTGGCAAGGTCACAATCCCTGAACTGAGCTGCAAAATTACAAGTATTTACCTCTCATCGAGTTAATATGGATTAAGTTCTTAAAGGAAAGCATCCCACCTTTGGAGTCAGAATGTCAGGACAGTTTAGGACAGGAAGGCAAGCTCTTAAAGTTGATCTGAAGTGGCTTAAGACAACATTGTCCCTATTAGAAAAACAGCACTCAGCAGATGGTGGTTACTGCACATCTGAATGAAGGGCAGGAATGGATGATGATTTATCAAAGAACCATGTAGTCATAGAATGGTTTGGATTGGAAGTGACCTTACAGATCATCTAATTCCAAACCCTCCTGCCATGGGCAGGGACAATTTTCAGTAGACCAGGTTGCTTAGAACCCCATCCAACCTGGCCTTGAACACTTCCAGGAATGTGGCATCCACAGCTTCTCTGGGCATCCTGTGCCAGGACCTCGTATATGTTACACTGAGCAAACTGTGGATGTCCAAGAGCACATTCCAGCTGATGGGTGGGAACTCAGAGGCAATAACTTCTCAGGCTATTCCTGCTTGACCTGTAAGAGCTTGTCTACACTGTCGTGAATGAGGATGCTAAAAGTTTGGTTATAAGTGAAGGCTGTAGGATGCTGATCTTATCACTGTATTTTCTGTCCCAACACAGCTACAGATTTAAGTATAAAGAGCACATGGGAGGATGCCCTTTTTAAAACAGGGCATTATTTAGACACAAGAAAGCAGAGCTTGAATTGTCTGAGTTTGCTACTGCATCCAAGTCCCTGTGATCTGAAACAGATCATGTCCTCTGCATCTATTAATTACACTGCAAATTCGCCTGGCTGTGTGACTGTCTGACAGATTCAGTGTCGTGGCTCTAAATTCTGTTAATTACAATTCTGCCAGATGGGTGACAGAAAAGGGAACAAACTCCAAATTTCTGTAAAAAGTTAAAAGGAAGGAAATGTCATCCTATTTTTCATGTAGCAAATATTAAACCAGATCCTGGTCTCGTAAACTGACCAGCTCTCTTGCTGGCGTTGGACTGATTCATACCAGCTGAATGTATGACCCAGTGTTGAAAGAACAGATGATTCATGCAGTTTTTATATTAAACATTAATATGATGTTCTCTAACATACTTTAATAGGTACTTATTGAGTGCCAAGTTTCCATCGGTGCCTTATAAGTAGACTGACTAATAATAATTAACAAATCTACTTGGAAAGCAGTAATTTTCATATATTCCCCCGTAAGATTTTTAACTGTTAATGAAAGTTAGATTAACTATTGCTGTACATAGATCTATAATCCTCTGCTTTTGCCTTTTTTCATCCTCAGCACAGCAAAGAAACAATCATAAGAGGCTGTAGTTTCCATCACAGGGGTAGCAAGGACCTCCAGGGAATATCCCAGGGTTGATTGCAGCAAGGATTTTCTCAGGTGAGGAAGCTGATGGTTCTTGCTAAAAAAGTGGGAAAACGTGTTGACATTTTAGCCCACAGTAATGTTTGCAGGGATTTCTTTTTCCTTGTTTTGTGTTCTGCAATCATGGAAATCAAAGGTAATACACCATTACAGAGTACACCAGGATCTGGAAGCATAAAGGGGATATTTTATGCTGGTACTCTTTGAATTGGAGCAGTCTGGATGCTGTATAAACTGGGGAATGAAAGCTTCAGACTGTTATTTGCACTGCACTGAATGTGGGGATAAAGCTCTCTGCACCAGCACAGGAACCTCTTATAAACAGGTTTGGGAGCTGGCACCCCCCTCACTCATCCTGCAGCATCCCAGGGCACCATCCTCCTCCCAGGGCTCCCGCTTCTCACCTAGAGTAGTTCCTGGCAAAGTGAGCACTAAAGGAAAGTTTGTGTCTTTTGTGTGAGTAAAAGCATTAAAAACACAGCCCAGGGTCTGAATAACACTGACTCACACTGAGAGAACCCAGCCACGCTCTGCTGATACTGATGTTTCGTTTTCCACAAACGAATGAACTAATTCATTACTTCTGAAGGAAAAAAAAAAAAAGAAGCCTAAAACATTGGTGGTTTTTCATTTTTTATTCTTTCTTTTATGCCTGCTAGTGGGAACTCCTGACAGGCCAGGCTTTCCCTGAAACAATGCAAATGAATGCCTGAACACCACACAGTTATTGGTGCCTTCATCCTTCGTGGGCTGCAAATGCAGCAGAACTGTGCATATTTAGTGTCTGTGAGGTGCCTTGGATAATGATCTTCTCTGATGCAGTATTATTGCTGTTTCTGGCAGGCTCTAGAAGAGCAGGCTAATTGCATGGTGTCAGATGGTAGGTGTGTTATTGGGTAAAACTGTAAGAGGCACATCAGCAGAGCTCTTTACAATATAATAGGCACTGATTAGCCAGCCATGTAATATGGCCAGTAAAGTTTCACCACTCACTATTCGCCTTAAGTTCAGGAGGTCTGTATGTAAACTAGGAATAAAATTAAGACTTTTGTTTCTTATTATGGCAGTGAAGGATTAAGAAACTGCACTGCTTGAAGAGTCCCTTCACTTTACTGATTTTACCCACTTTAACACCCATTTCTTGGAAAAATGTAGTGTGTCATTTAGCTTTTCTCAGACTGGTGATACCAAGGAATCTTTCAAATCCCATCAGAATCACCAGCAATTTAATCCAATCAGATTAGGGTTTGATCCTGAAAGATGAAAAAATTCACTTGCATAGGACATGGAAGGATGTGGCCCTTGGTTTTTAAAAGCTCTATAGCAAAACAGTGTCAATGTAGACTGCAGTGGTAACATTGAAATTATAAGAAAAATTCTTATATTCAAATATACCCATTTGAGTTGACTCTAGATACTCCTGTCTCCAAAAACCAAGCGGTTGATACTCCAAAAATCCAAAGAAGGCATTTCTCTATTAACATTGAATACATGAGGGAGGTGCTTAGGTACTAGATGGCAGTATAAAACCTTAATAAAATTCATTTTCATAATGACATCTCAAATAATCACTCAGTACATTATCAATATACTTTCAGGGTCAGCAGAGGAATTAATTTAATTACACTATCATCCTGTCTGTTCCAGGTATTGAAGGTTTCTTTTAGAACAGATACAAATTTTTTTAGATAATATTCAGACATCAATGAAACCTTCAGATAGACTCCACTTTCTCCCTAAATTTAGTAATTTCCATCATTGCAATAAATATAAAGAAAAATAGAACATTATTTCATATCAATATTCAACAAGTATCTTCATTACAATCAGAAAAATTTTGTTACTGGTAAAGCTAAACTCCTTAAATATGATTTCTCTTTGCATTGCTGCCACGAATGAGAGCAGTAGGGAGAAGAAATTGCCCCAGTAAATCTGATGCTGAAATATAGATTGTTGATAATTAGTAGTCTTATATGCTGTTTCTCATTTGGGCCAATCCATTTTTATTTCACCAGTTTGGGAAATGTATCACAAATCCAAGACTGACTATAGAAACCTAAAACTGAGAGATATATTGAATTCAACAGATGCTGGTAAAGTTAGATAATAGAACAGAGTATCCTGTTAAAGAGATTTATAGTCTGCTTTTTACTGTTCATTCTGGGGCATGTTATCATTCTCCATTTATGTTCATAAGTCTTTTTCATGGCAATATCTATAGTTCATAGACTAATTCTTAAAACATTGTTGCATTAATCTAATCCAACCTCCTACATAACACAGGTCAGGGTGTTTCATTAAGTGTTTCTTGCACGTAGAAACATACTTTTATAGCAGCTATCATAGCAGTGGTAAACTGCCAACACCTTTCTGTCAATTTATGCTCTGTTACAGTGAACTCTCATTGCCCCAGCCCAAAGTGCTACCCACTGCCATTTACTCTCAACAGTTTGTGGTTGCACTTTCACTCTCCCAGACTGCTGGTTCTGTAGATTTATCAAGTAAAGCCACGTAAAAGGGCAGAAAAAGAACCTGCCTGATGCTAAGTTCAGATGAATACAGAGTAAGGAGTAGTAAGACAGGGTATATTAAGTAGGAGATGCAAGTCAAGCAAGCAGCAGTTGAAGGGCTCTTGAGCATTTTGCTGGGGAAGGTCCTCTAACCTTTGTGCATGGTGCATTTCAATTGGATGTCAAAGCATCTGGATCCATAGCTCGACTGAACATAGAACAAAGCCCACTTGAAAATTACACATAAAAAAGTATTAGTATTTATATTGTAGGGTGAAGTTGTTTGTAATTTTTTACTTTTCTCCCAATGGAAAAAAACTTTTTAAGTCATCTATATTCCATAAGTAACAGCAATTGCTTTTCCGATTCTCTCCTTTTTTTTTCCTTTCATTTTTTTCTTTTTTTTATTTTTCCATGGGGTTTTGCTTTCTGAACTAGAACGAGCAACTCATATCTGCAAGGAAAGTTTGCTGACATGGTAAGGTCACACATTCTTTTGCAAACACACCTGCTGTTGCCCCATGGCAGATGAGAAAGGTCTCACCTAAAAGCTGCTTAGCTTTGTCCGCACACCAGGCCTGTGGCACAGCTGATGGAGCACATCAAATCAGCACCTTCAAACTGAGGGTTGCAAACACGTGGTCACCCAAACCACATGTGGAGCAAGCACAGGTCTGTCTGCAAACACCTGTACAGACACCTGCACAAACATGAAAGATCATTTAGCACAACAAACCAGGCCCACACAGACCTCACCTGGCCACCCTGCTCCTGGCTCTGTTGTAGACACTAAACCAAAGAGGTATGGTAGAGACTGAGTGCAACAAGTGTCCCAAATGAGCTCCAAAAGAGCTTCTACAGCTTTGACTGGGATCGCTACTTACCATGCTAGACATGAACATTTTACTGTTCTTTCATACTCCTCCATGTTTTCCAAATCCACCTCTCTAAATCCAGGAAACAAACCTCATATGGGGGTGGACAGTTTTTCCATTACACTGCCTACAGCTCCGTCACGTAGTGGATCCCTTATCACAGCATCCAGATGTTTTTGCCATACAAATAATAAATGACAGAATTTATTTCATTTCCAAAGGCCGCTGTGCTGGATGACTCCATATTCTCTCTCTCTTCTGAGACTGGTGGTCACTGCAATATCTCAGCATCTCGAAAGCATCCATCTAGTATCTGCATGAGGAAGACATGCATTTTATTTTTCTACAAATGAAAAAGGCTCTCAAAAAGTAGCAAGTGAATTTCCAGGTTCTTAGATCTGGAAATATCGCTTAAATGCAAACAGACCACCTTCATTATTCCTAAATACAGCAGTTCTCAGTAACATCATTAGTGGAACTGTTGTACTGAAGGATTTCAAAATATGTTGGGTAGTCCATGAGGAAAATTCACTGTTTTATTAGACATTATTGGTCAGGTGCAAAGCCCCTTGAGACAAACTGAAATAGCTCATTTCTCTCAGTAAATTTGTACTCTAACACATGATGGTCTGGATGTCACTTTGAAATGTTTTACAGATCAAACTCTGTGCCGGTATCATCCTTATTTCCCTCCATCCTTTATTTCCTCCTTCCTCCCATCCTTTATTTCCCTCTGTACATAAATCCAGAATCACCCAACTGATCTGCACGAGGGAAATGCTCATATTTTCACTAGTGTTCTTCCCTCCAGTAAGTTTATTCTCTTATTTTACACTCATTATAAGGAACTGGAATGAAATAATTGCATTTACTTTTTTTTAAGTTACATGCCATTAAACTTGCCACATCAATGCATTCTCCTTTAGTTTTCTCAGAAATGGGTAATTAACATAAAGGCCAAATGCTAAATGCACAACCGGGGCATATTTTTAATTGCTTTTAGTCACTTTTAGAAAAAATAAAGGAACTAGGCATTTTCCATTTGTCCCTTGTCTGATCAGATTTGAGATTCCCAGCGTAAATTACAGTCTGTATGCAACTATGGATTTCCTTTCTGAGCCAGCTGGTCCTGACTCTGCCACCCGTGTGAGGTTGAGCAGAACACCCCTTGTGCTGTATCTGTTTTTCAGCCTCCAGTGAGGAACAGAAAAGGACCAACCACCTCATTTTTAAAGGCTTCCTTTCAACAGGTAGATTTTGGTTACAATGGCTGAAGTAAATGATGTCCAAGCCCCTGATAAAAGGTTTTGTAATTCCAGAGTAGGCAACAAAAATTGTGATTCAAATATCAGTGCTATAGTGCAAGCTCTGACTACATGGCTTTCTGTAAGTGCAGGTTTAATCTAATACTAAAGACATAACAAAATTCCGGGGCTAGGAATAGAAGCAAGGCAAATTTAAATGAGAGATAGGGTATGACTTTAACAATAAAGCTAATAAACCATCAGAATGACTTCATAGGAAAAAGTGCTGTTTTTTTCTCCCTTTGAAGACTTTAAAATCAAACATCACTATCTTTCTGAAAGATCTTCTTTAACTCAGTCAGAAGTCATTGGTTAGGCTTAACGCAGAAATGACTGTGCATCATTTTGTGTTATAGAATCTTAGAACAATTTATATTGGAAAAGACCCCTAAAGTCATTGAGTCCAACTGTTAACCCAGCACTGCCAAATCCACCCCTAAACCATGTTCCCAAGTGCCACAGCTACACATCTCTTAAAGACCTCCAGGTATGGTCACTCCATCACTGCTCTGGGCAGGCTGTTCCAGTCCTTCACCACCCTTTTCATGAAGAAATTTTTCCTAGTATGCAACCTAAACCTCCTCTAGTTCAATTTAGCCCATTTCCTCTTGCCCTGTCCTTTGTCACCTGGGGGAAGAGATCAGCCCTCACCTGGCTAAACCCTTATTTCAGGGAGCTGTAGAAAGCAATAAGGTCACCTCTGAGCCTCCTTTTCTCCAGGCTGAGCCCCCCCCAGCTCCCTCAGTCACTCCCTATAGGACTTGTGACCTTTCACAGGACCCTTATGCAGGAGGTCCAAGGAGCCAATGGGTTTTTCAACCCATAAAATGGAATTTCATCATGGTGGTGCCAAAAACTAGATGCAACACATGAAGCCCTTATGCTTAGAGCATTGGATGTGACGTAGGAGTGAAATCTAATTCCAGCAAAAAAAAATTGTTTAACATACCTAAGCCATGGATCTAGTGTTTGGCTCTGCTCCCAACTACGTCTGCCAGTGAGGAAACCTTGAGCCTTGAGCATGACCACTCTCTCACCCACCGCTGACTGGGATGATGCTTCTCTGTACATTCAGCATGAATTCCACAATGTTGTCTGTTAAATTGTGTTTTCCCATGCAATTGAATACTACAAAGAGAGCCTCATGCAGCATTCAGTCACAGGCTGCTAATAGCTGCTGCTTCTTCTTTCCACAGAAACATACATTAAAGAGGAGAAGATATTATCAGACTCGTGCTGAGATTTAGAAGTCCTCTGTGTGGGTGTGAGAAGAGAGGAATTCAAGGCAGAATAAGAGAGGTGATAAAGAACTGGCACAACCTCTTCAAAATTAGGGCCATTGAAAAGGAAAAAGTTTCCCCGTTCAGTCTCGAGAAAGCAAACTCTCCATCTGAACTTTGTCTCTGTATTTGCCACTGAAAAAAATTCTCCTGACGGGAGGTACCTTATGATATTATTTGTTTGAATCTAGACCTTGTCCCCAGCTTACTGGAAATCTATATTTGTTGCAGATTGCCTGCTTTTATGCTTTTTACAAAGCACAGCTTTTCTCAAAAGGCTCAGCTCCCCTTGATGTCCATGGGACATTTAGCATTTGACTATAATGTGAGTAAAATTGGACCAATGCTGAGAAGAATCTCTCTCCCATATGCCATAATGAAACCCCCCCGTGTGTTTATGTGCTTTTTAAAGCATGTTAAGTGATTATGATGGGGCAGACACTTTTAATATATAAATCTCTAGAAAATGACAGAACATTTCTGAAGCCTCCTGAGTGGGTAGGAATCCTGAACCAACTGTTATTTCATATTTAATCCCATTCCTTTTCTCCCTAGAACTAGGCAATCCTGATTAGGCTCTACTTTTTAATAAAATAACAAATTCAAATAACAAATGCACGAACAGTAGTGTGCTCCATATAAAATTTACATTAGAGCTTTTCTGAGAAAAGCTTTAATGCTGTGTTTGAAGTAATTTTATTTTTACAGAGTGCTGCTCGTTAAAAGTTGTAAATCCTTTTCTGTGTTGCTGAGGATGTGTCTAGCTCCCAGTTAAATGGAAATGTATAATCCTTCTCACTCATTTGCTTTACTTCAGCTCGTGGTGCTCTCTCTGGGCTCTGTCCTGGAAGGTGCTGGGTACTCCCCTGATACCCGTCAGGAAGACAGAACTACAATCAGACCTTCCTCCTTATCTATGTGATATTTCACTTTCCTGAATGAAAGACATCCCTTCTCTCCTCCTGCCCATTTTTGTACATCCTTGATAAAAGGAAGAGAGAAATGGGTCAGACCTGTCTCCTCTTCTCCCACCTCCATGCACACACGGAGTGAAGTCGTGGGAGAAGCTGCATGGGGTGCACATGGTGCATTTTCTGTGGGTGAGAAGAAGACCATGAGGCAAATTGAGACTTGGAGGATCACAGTCTCAGTCACAGCTCCCCCTCTCCCAGCCATTGGGCCGGTGGATGTGCCTAAAATGAGCTGGAGGTGTCGTATTTCAAAGGCATTTTAGCAGCAATCAATTGCTGTGGGATTTTGATGCCTAGCTGCTTCAAAACACAAAAACTGTGCCTGAAAATTAGTAGCATCTGGAACCTCCCATTATTTGTCCTTTCAAATTTTGCTGTAAAAACACAGAAATAATTAAACCAGAGTAAAATCACAAGGGGAGTGTGACTCATGCTTTATTTGTGAAACCACTGGAGATGTTGAAGGTCTCCTGCTGTTACATAAAGCCTTGTAGAGGTTTTGCATGTCCCAAACATTCCCAGGCTGGTGCTGAGGCTTTGGGAAGGAGAAAACACTGTACCATTATCCACAGCTGGAGCCGAGACCCTTAAAGGAATCTTTTCTCTGCTTGTTAAAGGATCAGCTTCTCTGCCAGTTGTATATTGTCAGAAGTACAGACAAGGTAAGGTGGTTTTTATCCTGTGAATTTTAGGTTAATGCGACAGAAGCCAGAAGTCTGATTAGACTCTTTATGTGATTCCAGAGAAACAAAACTCCTTTTAAACATGTCATCCTTGCTCAATGGAACTAAGCAACTTTGTTTCCCTCCTCAGGCCTTTTTTAAAGGTAAATTAATTCAAGGTTATCACTTCCCTTCAGGATCCACCACTTTACTGGAATTACTCTTAATTTACTTTAATGAAACATACAATATTAATCTTAATTAGAAGCCTTGAGGACAGACCTTTGTAGACTCAGGACACATACACCTTGCAGTTTTGTTGGAGTTTCTCTTCTGTGTAATTTGGGATCCAGGAATTTGTCTTTCAGCAGATGATAGCCCTGATATTTTTCAGTTTTATTGATCAGTCAAGTAGTCAATGACTTCAGCGAATTTTCCTGATAGACTCTGTCTTACATTTAACTAGCTCCTTAAATCAACATTTGTTGTCAGAGGGAGGAAAAGCAGCCCAAGTCAATTGACTCATATAACCAACTTATTTTGCACACACATTGCATTTCAACAAGTAAAAATAATTAACTAAAAATTCGACAAAACTGGACATTGAGTGGCATCAAGAATGAAACTGTCCATAGAATTTTTTGAGGAAAGACTGAGAGAATGGGGATTGTTCATCCTGGAGAAGAGAAGGGTCCAGGGTGATCTTATTGCAGCTTTTCAGTACCTGAAGGGGATTTACAAGAAAGCTGGAGAGGAACAGTTTACGAGGGCATGTGGTGACAGGACAAAGGGAAATGGATCTAAACTGAAATAAGGCAAGTTTAGATTAGACATTAGGAAGATATTCTTCATTGTGAGGATGATGAAACACTGGAAGAGGTTACCCAGAGAAGCTGTGGATGCCCTATTGCTGGAAGGGTTCAAGACCAGGTTGAAAGGGGCTTTGAGCAACCTGGTCTAGTGGAAGTTGTCTCTGCCCTCCCATGGCAGTGAAATTGGAAATAGATGGTCTTTAAAGTCCCATCCATTCCAAACCATTCTATGATTCGAATCTTCTTCTTTCTGAGTCTGTTGCATCAAAAGAGGGAAGACGATCTGCTTGACAGGCACCTTTGCTGGTGTTCTGCTCAGGTGTGTGACTTTCTACTTGGCTGCAGCTACAAAACTGCTTTCTTTTCCAGAAACCCAAGTAGAAAGATGTTTTGCATTCATTTTGATGGAGTGAAATGCCACAGTCTCCCATGATATTTGGAGAACAGGAAACCATATATGAGGCTTTTTCTTTTACTTTATGTACATGTATATATATGTACATATACATATTCATGTATATATATGCATTCATTTTGCAAGATGTGGAAAAGGTAAAGTTTGGATGTGAATGGCATCAATGTTACTTGTATGACTAAATGATCCCCTAATTTAAAAAAAAAAAAATGAAAGCCACACAGTTGTTTATCCCACTACTTTTCATCCCACCCATCTTCAACTAGTTAAAAAATACAATAGGTTGCTCTCCCCAGCTCCATTAAAGTAAAGAATGTTTAAATTAATCTTTCAACACCTCTCTCTCTACAGTGAGCACTCGCACAGGCATGAATATCAAACTCCAGATGTTTGGGATCTTGGCAGTCATGCCCTGCTCCTGAACCTTTGCCATCAGCTGTAGCAAATGGCTGTTACTGAGAGCAGTTGTTGACCTAAACATTTTCTGACAGCAGCTTCAACCTGCCCCTATGATTGGCATTTCCCAGAAAGCTGATGTGTCTGATGGGCTGTATCAGTTTCAGCACTTTAGGTTTCAGAGCCAGTAGCTGGTAAAATGAGTTCAGTCCTCCCTGTGCATAATTTGTAACTGCTGCATCAGCTTTAACATGCTCTGCATTTAATTTATTAGGAGAAGAGATGTGTTTTGTATGCATAGATTGATTGTTATTTTACTAGGTGATGTGTTTCAATCAGCAGGTGATATGTGTCATTTACTACATTACACAGTTGCAGATGTTGATATACGGTTCAAAGGAAGATGTACTTGATTTAGTAATATTTTCTGATGGATTTTGATATGCTTTTCATTCAGCAACATATCCAGTTATTCCTTCCGTTGTGTAGGTTCGTCAGGTGGATTTTTTGTATTGGGTTGTTTGTGGGCTTTTCCTTAAATGTGTGATTTATGGATGTTTCCCTTCATTTAGACTATGCTTACAGCATTTATCCCAAACTCACTCTGGTTTACTTATTTATATATCAGAAACACACATGTAAACTATTACCACATCTAAACCTCCACGTAAAAAGCAAAATTAGTAAATTTGTAGTGATATGGGCTAAACATCAGAAGATGCTTTTAACAGTGGGACTCTGGTTATTGCTGGGATCTTTGGACATTCCTCAAGTAACATTGAATTCATAACCTTCTTCACATGCTTACTACTTTTCCTGTTGTTGTTTATGACTTTCTAAATTCTTTTCTAGTTTTCTTTATGTGAATATAAGTAAAAAAAAAATTATGCCAAGGTTTTTGGACTTACATAGCTCCATATAAGCTTACAAAGAGCTCACAGTCCTGAGATTCACATTTAGGAAATGTCTTGATTTCTGTTTGTGCTGGAGTGAGATTTTCTGAATTCCCAAGCTAACAACAGTTTTACCACTCCCAAACACGTGCTCTTGGACAAAAGCAGATTTTTTTCTCCTTGTAAAAAATAGGCTGTGATCCTCAAAATGTAGTGGTAGGCAGTTGACAGTAAGCAATGGACAAATATTTTCTCTGAAGAAAGATGAAGTATCAGATTAAGCAGCAGCTTCACATAACATGTTGCTTGAGGCTCAAATGAGATTCAGGCAACTTCAATTCTGTCCTTTGTCATTTTGGAGTGGATGCTCTGAGATTGAGACATTTACTTGAGTCACAGAGTTAAACAACCTAACTATGCTTCAGCATTTTAACTTTACAAAACACTTCACAGAAAATATTTAGCCCTTAAAAGAACTTGCATAAAAACTAAGAACGTCAGTATTCCACACAGTCAATAAAGACCAGATGACACTCTCAAGAGAAGCAGAGATTTAGTGCAGAAATAAGAAGAAACTTTTGTCTCACCTTTGTGTGCTTCAATTCCACACTCCAAACCTTTAAATAACTGCTGCAATTCGGAACATTCTCTAATGTTTTTGTTGGGAATGATTTTGCCAGCACACTCAGGGCACTTAAACTCTGCTTCTCCTCAGAACTGCTCTCTGGAGAAGGCTTTCTCACCCCAGTCAGTATAAAGAGAGCCAAAGTATACAAATCTCCTACCTTAGGTACCTACCCCATAAATACCCTCTGAGGGACTGTTGCTGCAGGATGTAGCATTAAAATTATTTCCAATGCCTTAAAGAATTACTAAAATGTTGTCACAGGCAGGCAGCTATGTATCATTTTCCTGTCACTGAGCACCTTTACAGCATTGCAAATATTCTAAGTGCTCAAACTATGTGCAAAGTAATTCCAATTTAAACCGAGCCAGTTAAACTATAAACAGTAAAATGTTTGTCTTGTTTTTGCCTTTTCATATTTTCCCCAACACAGAAAAAAATCATTTGCGAGGCTGTAAAATGTTGAAACAATACAAGCAATTTTATAAAATGTTCTAACAGTTTGAAAAATGTTCTGCTTGGAGGATGAAGAGCATATATGTGTATATATATATATGTTTGCATATATATTTGTGGGGATGGTGCTTTGTTGGTTTTTTTTCACACTACCTTTCTGACTCATAAAATGCTCCAGTTCATTGCATTTATGAAGAGAAAAATTGTGTGTTGCTGTTTCTGATCCAGTGATTAGTTGAACTTCTCTCTTGAGAACTGTGGGAGAGAAGAAATTCTTAGGCTTTGTTTTTGCAATGTCATCTCTGGACGTAGATCCACAATATTGATACCAAGGGACCCACCTAAAGCTTATTGAAATCAATAGGAAGACTGACTGCAATGATAATGATACGTGCTACTAGCCACAATTTTGGGAAATTTTTTAAGCAACGGCTTTATGCTGGAATGGGATTTGAGTAAATGCTTAAGCGTTTTACTGCACTGAGATTACATCCTGGAACTGGGGTTTATATACCTGCATTTATCAAGGGTGGTGTGTGTATGTGCTTGCAGGTGTGCCTACATGTGCCCAAATGAGCAATACGTGTAGAGCTGCTGTGCCTTTATTACCCAGAACAGGTCGCTGAAAATCCATCCATCACAAAAGATAATAGAGAACTGCAAAAACTCACTGGTTTCTCCAGCTGCATCCTCCCCTCTTTTTCAGGGAGATGCTTTTGTTGTTACATTTGCCAGGCTGTCACTGGCTATTTCTGCAGCGTTGGGAGATCCTGACACCAGCCATCAATATGTCACATCTAAGTGATGTTGTGCTCAACATTCACATACAATTTTGAAGCTATATAGTTCTGTGTTCTGCATAAGAACCTGGCATGGTTTAACCCCAGCCAGCAGCCAAGCCCCACTCAGCTGCTTGCTCACTCCCCCACCAGTCTGATCAGAGAGACAATTGGAAGGGTAAAAGCTGGAAAAATCATAGGTTGAGATAAAGACAATTTAATAGGGAAAGGAAAAGCCATGCACACAAGTAAAATAAAACAATGAATTAATTCACTCCTTCCCACGGGCAGGCAGGTGTTCAACCATCTCCAGGAGAGCAGGGCCCCACCCTGTATAATGGTTACTTGGGAAGACAAATGCCATCACTCCAAATGTTCCCTCTTCTTCCTCTTTCTTCACCCCAGCTTTATATACTAAGCTTGATTTCATATCGCCTGGAATATCCCTCTGGTCATTTGGGGTGACCTGTCCTGGCTTCTCCTCCCAGCCTCCCACACACCCACAATTTCCTCACCAGAGTGGCAGTGTGAAAAGTAGAAAAGGCCTTGGATCTGTACAAGCTCTGCTCAGCAATAATAAAAACATCTCTATATTATCAAACCTGTGTTCAGCACAGATCCAAAACATAGCCCCATACCAGCCACCATGAAGAAAATTAACTCTACTCCAGCCAAAACCAGCACAGAACCTTTAGATGAGAGCAGGTCTATAGCAGATTTACATTGTGAGATGAACTGAATTAAAAGAATCAAAGTATTGAATTAAAGCTTGCTTGTGTTTGCTTCCTAAGTTTCATGCAGAAATGAACAGATCTCATCCCTTATTATCCAAACGGAATATCCAAACATCTCTTCATTCATAAGAATTTGTTTGTGCTCAAAGGGTTTTGCCCTGCCACAGTAGCACGTCAGCCATAAAGAAAGGACTTTAAACATAAGGGAGAAATCGTGGCAGTAGGTTTTGGCAATGAAAGAGTCCTCATAAATGTTGGATGACAAAAGGATGCCCATGGCAATGGGTCCAAGAGGCCAGCACATGTCACCCTCAAGCAAAACTAGAACAAAAAGTTTAAGGAGCTGGGTCCAAGGATTGCTTTTGGTCTTTTTCATGTGAGTTTACGTTGTTTTGGAACCACAAAGCCCTTGACAGTGGTAATAGGGATAAAAATGTTATGTTACTATGGAGAGTGTTTTGAGGTAGCATTACTCCCGAGTTTATTTTGTTCTGCAGTTCTGTACTGTATTTGTAGTGGAGGGTTTTTTTGTTGCTGCTCTGTGCTAAATTACTGCATTACAAAAGTTTCCTATCTCACTTCTCTCCACTTCCTTCCAATATTTAAAAAATACTACTTCAGTAACAAGCTGAAGATGACTTGCTGAAGACACTTCCTGTGTCTATTTCTCTATCATTTTGCACTAAACAGCATTTGTTTTATGGTTTAAAAAAAGCAAATCCTTACTTGCTGAAACATAACTGTTTCCAGTGGCTGTGGCACCACATTAATCCTGAATTATTTTTCTGAAATATTAGCTGTGCAAGAAACTACACTTAAAATAGCATTTGCCTGGAAATTATATTACATTGTAAGAGGATATGAGTTTATTTTAGAGATGGATAGGAATGATAGACAGACCCCAATAGTTATCTATGCATGTCCAGATGGTACCCTTTAGTGATCTGAGCTTAGAGATATATGAGAAAAACTTGTGATTTCCAATCTTGGGTCTGACACCACTTCACTCTGTGGCCTAAGGCAAACCACTTAACTCCTCCATGCCTCAGTTCACCATTTGACTTTAACTTTGAGTCTTTAAGAGCAGCTGCTTTCACTTTCTTTGGTAATTAGGCAAGCAATCTCTTGCTTGAGGCCTGGCATTAAAAGCTACCCCCCTGCTTAAAGGATAGTGGAGACTTTTGACATCTGTCATGCTCATTTTTCCTGGTTTTCAATACATTTTAAGAGTTTCTTTTGACATTTCTTGCACGTGATAATGCAGTAGAGGTATTTATGTTCCTACAGATATAACACTCCTCCAGCCCCAAGTGGGTCGAGGAAACACAGGTGAGGATTTCAGGTACAACATCATGACCTTGCTAGGACAACCAGGACATCTCTGATGCTTGACACTGGACACTGTAGTTGTATCTATATAACTGAATAAAACAGCTCTGTGACCATTTTGTGCTGCCGAGACCAAGTATATGCCTCACATTCATACCATGCATATTTTCACCCCACCAAATAGGGTGATTATATCCAAACAGCCTGTGGGGATTGGCTCCTTTCATATAGTGTCCCTTCTGCTGCTGGGAAAGGTTCAACCAGCACAGGACAAAAATCACATGAGGGAGAATTCTGTAGGTTACATGAGGACTGAAAGCTGTTTTTAATCCTGTTTTAATTGCCTGGATGGATATGTTCGTCTCAGGGAAGTAACTTGACTTCTAGGTGAGGAATAAGTTTAAGAAATAAAGCCTTTGAAATGTTACAGTGCATTCCCTGCAGATAACTCAGATACTTGCAGTTCTGATAAAAGTAATAACACCTAAGAGGCTACTTCTTAGCAGTGAATCTCTAAATATATAAAGGTAATAAAGTATCACCATCTCCACTTCAGAAACAGGCAACCATGACCAACTTATCCATAGTCCAGCTCATCAATAAGTGGGACAAACCTGATCCTCTCAAGACCTGTTGATATTCTATATTGTAGGAAACAGAGCTTTCCAAAACCAAATCATGGTTAGGCTTTATTTAAACACTTATATTGTCTCTGCAACATTTTAACAGGATTAACTACGAATAAAATAGTTTTAGAATGAACTAGCAAGTTCCAGAATGATTAGTGACTGTTACTCAGGAAGCTTTTCCCAGACCTAAGTTCCTCAGACATCCACACTGCTCCTGTTATTGGGAAATATATTTCTTCTTTTTCAGATATGAGAGCAGTGCCTAATATGTCAGCAGTGCCCTGTTCCGTGGCATTACCCATCTAATAAATGTTTGAGTAGTATTTTTTTTCATGGCCATATCAACTTCCATTGGTCATTTCCAGCTGAACACAGCATTTATGGAAGAATTCATGTTATTGGTCCCCAGATGCATGCACTTGCCCTCTGTACTACTGAATTTCATTCCATTTCTATTACTCCAGTTTTCAGACTCATCCAGTTGCCCCTTGCAGATGCTCTGAACCTCTCTGTATCATCAGCAAGCTTCATTTATGCCAGGATTGCTAGTGAAAGTATTAATTAGTATTGCTGTTAAGGCTCCTCTGTCAGCTGCCCTTCAGACTGAAAATTTCTGGTCTCAGCAGTACTTTTTGCTAAATGTTCTATAGGCAACTCCACAGTCCTCCTTCCTCTTCACTGTTTAGCATCTTCCAGGTTTGTCCATCAGCTTTAACTTTTATATGGTTTAGCTGAAGTTCATGCAACTTTGCTGAGGAAATCAGTGTAGTTTGGGTTCTTTTAATAAATGAAGAACAATCAGATTACTCCAGCAAGAACTACCTTTGGCACCCCAAATTTCATTTAACTCTATATCTGTTTCCTGAATATTTTTATTTTTTCCTTTGAGATTTGCTTTGGATTCTTATATTGTTCAGGTAGGACTTACAAGCCTGTAGTGAGTTGGTTCCTTTTTATTTCTATTTTCTGAAAAGAATCCTCACAGCTTCAACTACCTATGCCTTAGAGATTTAGTGCTAATGGCTCTGCAACTTCTTGTTTTGTGATTCAGACACATCGGGTCGCTCTGACTTCTCTTAAATGCTCTGAGTTTTTGTTTCTCCATTTCCATATTTTGGTGTGTAATAGTCATCCCACTTTTGCCACTGCGTTCTCACTACTGTCCTTACCAGCCACCTCAGTACAAGTAAATAAAACAAGACCATGGCACAAACTCAAAGATTGATGAATAACCATCCCTGCCATCTAATTGTAGGGAAACACTTGACCAGTTTTGACTTATGCAAACTAGTATTGACAGAAGATGCCCATGCCCAGCTTAGGGACAGATCCATGATGGACAGTAAGAAATCTGGATATAACCATCCAGCTTTGGGTGATGTAGAATGTTTAATCATACCAATGATTGAGGAATTACAGAACAAGTCTGATGAGGAGCAGCTGAGGAAGCTGTGGGGGTCTTAACCTGGAGAAAAGAAGGCTGAAGAGGGACCTTACTGCCCTCTATAACTACCTGACAGGAGGTTGTAGTGAGGTGGAGGTTGGTCTTTTTTCCCACATAACAAGCAACAGAACAAGAGGAAATGCCCTCAGACTGTGCCGTGGGAGGTTTAGATTGGATATTAGGAAAAATTTTTTCACCACAAGGGTTGTCAAGCCCCGGAACAGGCTGCCCAGGGAAGTGGTGCAATCACCATCCCTGGAGGTATTTGAAAGGCATGTAGATGTGGCACTTAAGGACACAGTTTAGTGGTGGATTTGGCAGTACTGGGTTAATGTTTGGACTCAATGATCTTAAAGATCTTTTCCAACCTTAACAATTCTATTGTTCTGTGTGTTCCACCCACATGCCAAGATTTAGGTCCATTTTGTTCATTAGCATATCTGTATCCCTTGAAATCAAGTCGCAGTATCACAATATTCATTTAGATGAGTTCATTATCTTTCCTCCCTTCACCACTAATTCTTAGTTTGCAGGGGAAAAAAGTGAAGACAGAGGTACTCAGTAACTCACTGAATTAGCTACAATGCTCAAAACAGGATAAAATAAAACAGGACTAGAAATGCAGAGAGTATATTTCTATATTCCTTTATAGATTTCTTCATTTGTGAAGCCTCTGGCTTGTAAGCACCTCCCTGCTTGAGTCTTTTTTATTCTCTCTCTGCTGTGATTTTATCTGTTTTATTTTCTCCTTTGGACAATAGGTTATTTAACTTCTCCCTACCCTTTCCCTTCCCCATTCTGATGCCTCTGCTGTCTTTTTATAGCTTTGTTTGGCTGATTTGGGTTTGCATGATTTATCACTCTAATAACCTCTTCCTGCAATGGTGACAGGGAAGGTGCCATGGAGGGTGGAAAACTCCTTCTTCTTTATTGTTGTCTCCTGTGTGATCTGACAGGCTGGGAGAGGAACACAAAAGTGGGAGGGATGGAAATGGGAGGCACTGGAGCTGCCAGAATCCCCCCCTTTTAACATTTCTGCCAGGTTTTCTAGAAATGACAGATTCTTCCACCCTTTTTTTTTTGAGCCTTTCAAGGGGAGAGGGTGGGACTGAGTGGCAGTAACCTGAGAGGGTGGCCAGAGAGAGAAAATAGTTATAGGCTTGATGTGACAATTTAGGTCTGCAAAGGCTTCACCTCGGATGAAGATCCAAAGTAATTGTACTTTGGCTATATGTGCCAAGTAATTAGGAATGGCTTCTTCTAGGGGAGTGGGGGGAGAGGAGGGCTTGTCTGGCTGTTCTGGTTTATGGTCTATTTAAGCTCTGCAAGGAGGAATAGAAACCAAGGAAGCACTAAAAAGAATGAAAATAAGACTAATGTTTGGTCTTCTGTGGCTCAGAAGATTCTGAGCTATTACAACATCAAGTAAGCCAAGCCCTGTCACTGTTTTCTTTCTTTATTTTATGCCAAGCACAGAGCAGCCAGAGGCCAATGGCCTGTTCAACTGCTTTATAGCAGCTTTCTTTCACCTTCACACTGAAAAAATGACCAGAGCACTGATTTTGTCCATTTTAGTGCATATCTTTCCTCATTTACTCAGATTTCTTCTCTCTTTATCCACCTGCTCATATGTCACTTGCTTTAAATATTGCAGTTTCTTACCCCACTGTTAAAACATTTTCCACCAACGTCATAGTCCTGCCCTTAAGATGTTTTTGCCATCATTTTTCATCAGAGTTTTTTCTTTGGAAGAGGCCAAAATAAGTTCTAGCTCAGGAGAGCCACCAACTTGCCAAACTGGTTACCATGCCCTGTTTTCCAGGAGACTTAGATTGTACACTTCTCCCTGTTAGGAGCTTTGTTTTCAAAATTATATTAAACCCCAGTATTCCTAGCAAGTGGCAACTTACATCACCTTCAGGATAATAAAAAAATGGCCCATGTGTGGTCAAGGTTTCTTAACATCAAGACTTCATACTGCATCTGTAACACAAAAAGGTGGGTTTTTTTGGTATGTTACCTTCTCACATCTGTTCCCACAGCTCAGCTCTGAGGGACAATGTAATTTTCAATAAATTCCTCTCTGCTTTTGTTTTCCATAGAATCAGAGAATGGCTTGGGTTGGAAGAAACCTTAAAGATAACCTTCTTTACCTTCTTTACTCCTTCTAACCCCCCTGCCATGAGCAGGGAAACCTTCCACTAAACCAGGTTTCTCAAAGCCCCATCCAACCTGGCCTTGGACACTCCCAGGGATGGGACATTCACAACTTCTCCAGGCAACTTTTTGTTTTGTAGCAGGTAGTTATTCAGGCTTCCAGTTTATTACAGCACAGACCAAGCAGTTATCACTAAGTCTGTCAGAACTGGTTCTGATTCGGCTCCTGAGAATCAGTTCTGCCTCTCTCTCCCCATCACTGCTCCTCACTGATATTTAGTGGCTCTTCACAATCATGTTTTTTCTCTCTGTAGATTCCTCCTTTATAACATTGACTTGGCTCATTTCCTGGCACTGTCCTTCAGCACAGGAGAGGGAGTGCTGATGGTTTGAGTAGTTCAGGAAAGTAAGGAGAAATCACCCTCCTGAAACCTCAGAGCACTGAAACTCTGCATGCCAGCTCCCCCCCATAGGCACCAAAGCTGGCAATAATACAGTTTCAATGTTTCAATGTGCCCTTTACCAGAGGTTTTTAATGCTTCTGAAAGATCTGCTCTGCCTTCTGCTGCGGGTGGAAGGAAACCAGGAAAAACTATGTCTTTTTTTTTTTAGAAAAACAACCTTTCACTGCAGTTTTTAAAGGCTAAGTTTGTAAGAGCAAACTATGGATCTCTTTGAGATCTCAAAAATTTAATTAGAAACACTCCAAATATAACTTTATTTTTTGCCAGACAATTTAATAAGTACATTTGGGTGCCTCATTCCACTTTTGAATACATAATTCCCTAATGTTTTGAAGTCCTTCCTATAAAGCTGCAGACCATCCTGATTATAGACAGTTCTATAGTACCTTGTTTGCTAAATACATCTCTAATTCTGCCTGTGACTTAATTTCATGTTAGACTTTTTAATAATACCATCTTACATTAGTGGCAATAGTAATTTAGTATTTAAGTGTTGTTTTCCATCCTATAATAAGTCCTGAATGAGTCCAAGATGCCCCTCCCCTGACTAAGATAGTGAGTTCCATGACCCTGCTGGTCTGCAAGGTGATCCAGAAGCTCCTCTTGTTGATCCATGATGGATATCCTCTCCAGACCATGGGGGTGATGTTCTCTGGGGACAGCCCTGGGAGGGCAGGAGATCCTTTCTCTGAATGGAGTACTGGGCTTCCTCCCCCTGCCCTGTTGCCTCTGGACTCCTTTGTGTTTGTAGGGATGAGACATTAAACACTAAACCAAGCAATCCATAGCTTAACATATCATTTCGTCTTTTGCACTTCTCTGCAATCATGAATCATGTCAGGTTATCATAATTTGGAGTCTGGGATGCAGTACCTCTGAGCACTACATCATCAGCTACAAAAAATTCTCATTTAAATGAGAAAGATGCAGTGGATATATTTCGTAATTCCCATACCATCTTACACTGATAGCCTTGAAGGTTTCCTGCAATGCCTCATCCTTTGCTGCAGTCCCTGCAAATTTATTCTGTATTGTTTCTGAGACTGGATAATTGTTTCTTATATTTGCATTATTACATTTTCTAAGTTTCTTCAGTCTGTACATTCTCTGACTCAAACTCAGGCAAACGTGTTTTTAAAACAAATATTGCCTTTTTATTCCTGTGACTATAACAGACTTGATCAGTTCCAGTTAAAGATAAACTTCAGATCACGTAATTCTTTACTGAGAATTAGTTTCATGCTGTGCATTCTCAATTATACTTGTCTTTCCTCTATGTATTTACATTTCCTATTCATTTTTTTCAAAGTGATCTATGTTTAGTTTATAATTTATAAGCATTTCATTATTTTTTAATGAAAAAATAATTTTTTGCTTCAGCATTTTTCAGCTAAGCCCCATGCAGAACTCCACCTTGTCACTGTCTGCTCTGTCCCCTGGAAGAAGGTCTGTGTGTACAAGAGCTTGTTTCTTTTTCTGGCTGTCTAAGTTGGCCTGTTGGAAGGTGGTCCCCGTCCCTGCACAGCCTGTCACTCCCTGCTCTCCTGAGCAGAAAGTCATGAGATGTTTTGTTCCTGCTACTCCAGCCTGAAAACTCTTGCAAAATGGTATTTATTTCTAAATGCTTGTTGTTATCTGGGTCTGTACATGTTCCCCTTCCTCAAGCACCTGTTTTTCTTTGACATTTTCTTGCTGTTTGTTCTACACCATCTCTTCCAAATTCCTCACTCTACTGTGACCTCCTACTTCCCAGCTCCCTCTCCCACTGGTGAGTCTGTTGAGAGTAGTTGCAACTTGTTTTCCTTTTAACATTTTCATTCTGCCCTGAATATTTCTGCAGCTTGGTACATCCTGAGAGCACTTCTCCTAAGATTTCTCCATCTTCCAGCAGCCCTTCCTTGCAGCTCAGGAATTGTGATGTTGGTCACCATCTGATCTCTTCTAATGTGGCCTGACAAAGTACAGTTACACATCTGACTCGTTAGTTTAGAATAAGTCAATAAAAACTTCAAAAGGAGTCTTCTATTTTCTGCTTCCAATCTATTTTTGAAGTTTCCTTCTTCTTGGGAGGGCAATATTTCCCAAATTTATAAAACTTGCCCATTTGTTCTGATTAAATTATGTACTACTAAAGCCAATGCTGGGAGGGAGATGTACTTTAAGCTCTAGGTCAATGCTCTGGATTTAGTTCAGTATCAACTAAAAATCTCTGACATCAAATCCTTAGCAACTGGTATTGTTAAAAAAAATACTGTTGTGAGCTCTTTCAAAGCTCATTTGAAAGCAATCAAATATTATGGCATTTTGGAAAAGCAGGCTCCTCTGTATTCCTGCTTTCCAAGGCTGGGACAGAGAAAACTGCATTATTTGGCCAGGTTTTGACTGGAAAATCTCTGTCTTTTCAGGGTAACTTCTTTTGAAACAGTACAGCTGAAAAACGAAGAAACTATTTTAAGTATTTCAGACAACACAAAAAAAAGCAAAACCCAAAATAAAATAATGAAATTAAGTGAAATTATGAATTGAAATTAAATTAGATATAAAATGTAGAATACAGCATTAAAATGTAAAACATAAAAGTATATAAAATATTAAGACTACAATATATAAGATATGCAATATAGCATGTAAAATGTAAGATATAAAATATAAACCAAAACCATCAAAGCTTCAACTCTCAAATTATAAGTTAAAAACAATCATTAAAAAAATAATTAAAAGGGGGAAAAAAAAAACCCAGAGACTGCAGTCCTCACACAGTTCCATGATTCAAACTGTTGTGCCATTAAAAATACCTTATGTGACTGATGGTAAAACTGTGAGATGTGGTGATACTTGTTTTAAGGCCAGAACTGGGACCTGTGCTTTGCTTAAATATGAAGCCAACTAAAAATGGGAAATACTGATTAGTTAAATAACTATGATAAATCTGATGCATCTGAATATTTATTTAGAGAAAGATTCCTGGTATATCATGTCTCATTCTTTGAAGATAAAGCTGTGGGAAGTAATCACACTCAAAGTGCAGAACTGCCTGCTTTAGTCTTGTTGCATATAAACTCTGCTGAGCTACAGATGGGACTCCAGAAAATTGTGAAGGTTCTAAAAAAAACACACAAAAAAGCAGTTTTCCATGCTATTTACATGCCTTCAGTTTGTAATTTGAAAGAAGATGGTGTTGTGAAATTAAAATGCAAAGAAATAGTGCAGGTAAGCAATTTCTGGAGTGTTTTAAGTTTGTTTAGTAATTTTGGTGCTTTTTCTTTTTGCAATGCTATCCAAACAGAAGAGTAACTCTGAAATACAAAGCACCATTTTGATTATATTGAAATGTATAAAAGGTATTTAAAATATCATTTTACATACAGAGTATGACGCTAGAAAAATCAAGCATTTTGTTATTGATTGAAAAATTTGTTCTTTTGATTAAAGGCAGATTTTTAAAATAATTGCACTTTTCTAAAAAAAAATAATATGGGCTAAATTGTTTAATTAACATTGAGACACCTTTCTGGAAAATTTAAAAAAAAAAAACCAACCACATTAAAATTAAATTTGTGTGTGATTACTTCAAACAAGTCCTTATTAGTGACTACCTGGGTGATCGTGGTCCTTCATGCATTCATGTTTAGTTCCCAATTATTCACAGTTTGTTAATTGGTGTGATATGGGATGAATACTGATGGTACAGTCTGAAGATGATTTCCATACCAAAGGAACAGGCATATTTACTGTCCATGTACACAGCAAAAAACAAAGTTCCCAACAGATACGTCTTTGAAATTTGGCAAACACCCTTCTCTCTGTGCTGTATGTCTGGCTCATTACACAGATAGCCTTGCAACAAGTGTGATGGAAAATTTAATACAATAAAATAGGAATAAATAAATAGAGCAAAATAAAATAAAGTAACACAAAACCAGACCAAAATAAAATGGCTAAATTCAGTTGTTTAATTTGTCTAAACTTCTTGAGAACTTTACACCCCAGTAGGATCCAGAGAGATTAAAATAGCGGCGTGACTCGGTGTTTCTAATAGAGAAGGGCCAGCACGTGGTGTTGGCTGCCCAGACTTACACCTAGACTGAAACATTAGTGTGTTCTGTGAGGAAAAAAAGTCTCAGGAATTCAGATCTGTGTCAAACTTTTCCCCAGGTCAAGTGCTAACATCCCATTTTAAGCTACTCTCTGCACCTGTGTCAAATTGGGCATGGCCACGAGCCAAAGTTATTCAGAGGGGAGGTAAAACATCCTTGAAAACCAGTGAAGAAGAAAACAACCTCCTTCTCTCATTTCAAAGCATTTTTGTTTTCTGTTTGTTTTTGCCATAGGGTGGAGTACACTTGACCAGAAGGATGTGTTAGTGAGTGACAAAGTAACTCAAGCTGGAGAAGCTGGAGGTGGTGAGTCTAATCTACAGGAGTATCATCTCTGAGGAGCTGGAGGAGAATCTCAAGCATTTCAAGGTAAACCTGAGAGATTAACTGGGAGCTAACACTTTTGAGGGATAGTCCAAAGTGACTCTTAAAATGGTGATGCAACAGGAAAATATGGAATAAACAAATGCAACACATGAACGGGATTGAAGATTTCAACAAAAGGCAATACATCCAAGGCAGAGCAAGGCATAGAAGGACACAAAGCCTCATATCCTGTCTACGAGAAAGGATTTTCACCTAACCAGAGGCAAAGTGGAGATTTCAAAAGGAAACATGCCCTACTGTGGAGACTAAGCAGCAAATTACAGGCTCACAGGGATTGTGTTGCATCTTTTCCTCCCCCTCACCACGGTGTGCAGGGTGTAAAATAAACCAATCTAAACCAACATGGGAAGTCCTTAACTGATTATGTTTTCTTTTGAAATAGCTCGATTTATCATTGAAATGTAAGGAAATACAGCTGCTCTGTAAATGTTCAGAAAGCCAATGTAAGAAAAGATAAAGCATTAACATTTAACTTGCACTTGAGGTGGTCTTCACCTTTGATCAGTTGGCATAATATGAAAAAAACTATATTGAAAATAGTGACATTTCCAATTTTCAGGCAATATAATTTTGCACATAAGATGGAGAGCAGCTTTGGGCCACATTCTTTGCACTAAAAAATTGTAGTTTCAGTACAATCCAGGTGGTTTATAAATTCATCTCAACTTGTCTGACTTAATTCTAAAAAGATTAAAGACATTACATAAAATAATACATTATTTTTTACTTGTTCAAAATTCTGTGGGTTTTTTATAAAAATGTTAATCAAAAAACTTCCTTTTTCCTCAATCTGAAAAAAAACCCACATCTTGATTAGAGAAACTATTGTGTTCTAAATGAAGTGAGTTTTTTCACTTTTTAATTTACTCCTTTTTTTTTTTTCTGTCATAGGCAATGGCTGATGACCTGAGGGAAAAGATTGTTAAATTTTCAGTTCTTCCTACCATTATAAGCAATGCAAGGCAACAGGGGATTATTTGTTGTAGGTAATTCTATATCACACAGAAAAAGGGATGCTCTGACTGTAACTATACCAATCAAGTGAACAGAGCAATGTGCAAGGCACAAGCACCCACTTTTCAAACATTTCCCTTCCTTTAAATTCTCAGCACAGCCTCTGGCACAATTCTTACCTGGTCCAAATTACCTTCTCCCAGTCAACAGCCAAGCTTGGTGCAGGGCTTAGCTTAGGCAGGAATATTTTTTAACAGCCAGCTTGCACATAGCAAGCCAGCTGTGGGCAGATAAGTTCATCTAAATGCACCAGAATGGTCCCTGGACCATTTAATTTTCTATTAAAGCCATAGCCTCCAAGGCTACATTTAAGATCAGCTTTAGTCTCCATTGGGAAGGCAGGTATGCAAGCCTGGCTCCAGGCACAGCTGAAGGCTGCCTTCCACGGCAGACAGGATCCCATCAGCAACTCCAAAGCATTTAATGAAGCAAAATGTATTAAAAAAGTGAAGTGGTCAGTGGCGTCATCACACAGAGCAGACACCTACTCTCACTGCAGGCATTAAGTGAATGATCCCATCTCAGATGAGCTCGTTAAGAAATTTTGGCCAACCCTTTCACACTGAAAGTAAACCAAGTAAACCAGCCTCCATGATGTTTACATATGAGGCAGCTTAGTAATGCTGAGGGGGAAAAATAAGGATGCAAAGGAAGCAACAAGTCCAGGACAAGAATGACTTAAAAACAAGGAACAAATCTATACCTTGCTGTAGCAACTTTAATGAGGGGTCTTATTGCACCAGCAAATTTGGGGTTAAATGCTGCACTTGCTGTAGTGAGCAGTAAAGTGTCCACTCACTTCAAAAGAGGTCAGGTTGTACCCTTGGTCTCCTGTATTTTTCTTTCTCGATTGTCCCTTCTTACCATTCCTTTTTGCATCTCGCTCCCCTCACTGTGTTGTCAAGTCTCAGAGCAGGCTGCTAACCCACCTCCTTATCTCTCTATCATATTTCCCTTGTTACATTCACCAACAGAAGGAGAAGAGAGCACAAAATACCTATTTGTGAAAGACCTGTGAGCTTAGTTGCAGAGTCCACAGAGCCTCCTTTACAACAGTGAGTTTCTTTTCAGGTTTATGGCAGGGTTGGATTTCTTTTCAGTCTTGCAGATCTCTGAAAAGACAAGTAGACTTTCCAAATGTATAGGCACACACACTCAGGCTTGCACATCTCAAAGCTATCAAACGTCACATTTTATTTCTTTCACCTTCTTATGGACTGTGGACACCTGTGACTTATTGGCAGCACTTAGTGGTTGCTGTGGGGGAAGTTTCCCATATAGGAATTATCTTAGTAATCCTCCGGCTTCATGAAACCAATTTGGATTCTCTTTCAAATATTTAGCATCTGTTTGAAGCAATTCTTTATGTTTAAAACAATAATATTAAAAAAAAAAAGAAAAAGAAAAGGAAAAAAAAGCACTTCCTTTGGAATTCTACAAAAACTTTCATGTAGGAAAGCAAAGAAAACCTAATGAAACTCAAAAATATGTAATAATTTATTTTTCCTCCTACACAATAGCTTCACATGGCAAACAGAATCAGCGGTCTGCACACTGAGCAACAGATGCTGTTAGGTAGTAAGAGTTACTAAGCAGAAAGAGCTTTAGTAGCAGTTGCTAGGTAGTGCAGGAACTGTTGCTGGTAGCAGGTGCTACCAGGTATTTAGAATATTTGTGTTTCTCTGATCATCTGTTGCACAGGCTTCACTCTTTCCACTGACTCAGAGCTAAAGCATGTGGAGTTTAGTGTATTTCTGTTTTAGATTTAGATGAAGTTAATGAATGTCAGAAGGGCAGCGATCAGTAGAAAAATCATCTTACTTGAGGACCATGCAGGAATGGGGTTTTCATGCACATATTTTGAAAGGGTTTTTGGAAGTTTTGTCAATAAAACATGGATCAATATTGCGAGCATTTTTTTATTTCTATGACTGAATAGAGAACTTACCAAGAGGCTTGAATGCTTGCTGCTAGAAATACACACTGAGTTTTTTAAAGTTAACAAGAACTCAAATACTTGTCAGATTTTTTTTTCCCAGTAATTTTTATCATCTAATTTGACAAAATGCACTGGACTAGATTGGCAAAGCTGATAGCTTCTGTATGGTGATGCTGCTATCCAAAGGCAGAGTGACCAAAGCTGCTATCAGAGATATCAACTCCCAATTCTTTTTATGGGGTTTCACACCCCAGCAGAGAGTAACCCAAACTTGTTATTCTGATGTAACTCTGATGTACTGGGCATGTATCTGCTGAAGCTTTTCATAGAATCACAGAACCATAGAATCACAGAATAGATTTGGGTTGGAAGGGACCTTAAAACTCATCTCATTCCGACACCCTGCCATGGGCAGAGACACCTCCCACTAGAAAAGGTTGCTCAAAGCCCCATCCAGCCTGGCCGTGAACACTTCCAGGGATGGGGCATCCACAGCTTCTCTGGGCAACCTCTGCCAGTCCCTCACCACCCTCACAGTGAACAATTTCTTCCTAATGTCTAATCTAAACCTACCCTCTTTCCATTTAAAGCCATTTCCCCTTGTCCTGCTGCTACATGCCCTTGTAAAAAGTCCCTCTAACATCTCTTGTAGGCTCTCTTCAGGTACTAGAAGGCCTATTGGAAGGTTTCATTTAATCTACAAAATTTAAACATTTAATGAAATAAAACTAGGGCCTTTGTCCCAAGTTCTGGTTCAGTGCCCTAATCACCCAGCTACTATCTTATTTTTCATCATTTAAGAAACCATTTAAAGTGTTTCGTACAACACAAAATAGCTCCAACAAGGACAGCTGAGATAGCACCCTCAAAGCAACACAGATCTGGTGCTTCAGACAATATTCTGAATGGCAGGAAATGTGTGAAAATGTTTAATCTGCATATTGCTTTCCATCCTCCTAGATATTTATTCCAGCCACAGACAGATCTATGAGATAAAAAGAAGACTGACCACCCCTTTCTAGGACTGATCTGTGAACAAGGTTCAAACTGTGCCATCCCAGCCAAACCCACATGGCAAATTCAGCATTAATTAGAAGGAAAGGTTTGTGACAATCAGCTGCATTTTTCACCCAGTGGTGTTTATCAGCTCTTTTTTCAGTATCACAGTACAAGGGTCTTCAGTCACAACATTGTTATGCAGAAATGGAAGTGAGTGTTTTGAGATAGGATTTGATTTTTGGCTCAGATTGATAAATTGGTGATCATTAGCAAAAACAGGTTAGAAAGTATGTAATCGTTCAAATAAGTGTCAGAGGGCAAGGAATCTTGGCTTGTAAATGTAATTACAGATCTTGTCAATACACATTGATTTCCTCAGACGGATCACTCAGAAGCATTCAGAAAGCTGGGAATAAAATGGAGGAATGCTACAGAGCTCCAACAGGAGAAAATCACATTTTTCGACCTCTTCCTCCAAGTTACATATTTACATACTAAAGCATCTTACAGTTCAGGAGTATCTTTTGTATATTTGAGAGAAAATGTTCAGCATTCCTCTTATTCTCCTGTACATGCTGGTTTTAGTGCGTTTCATTGAAATATAAAAAGCCTGACTAAGTGCTCTAACATGAAAAGATTACTAACCTCCAAAATTTCAGTGCTTACAGTCCATCTGCCCTCTCTTGAGTGACTATTGCCTCATAATAATCTAAATGTTTCTTCATACTATCAGCTTTTAAACTATCCTATTGTGAACCAAACTATCCTAATGTTTACTCTAGACTGGACCTGTTGGAGTGGGTCCAGAGGAGAGACACAACGGTGATCAGAGAGCTGGAACAACTCTCCTGTGAGGAAAAACTCAGAGAACTGGGGTTTTCAGCCTGTTCCAGGGAGATCTTAGAGCAACCTTTTAGTACTTAAAGGGAGCTTATCAGAAAGATTGGGACAAAACTTTTAGCAGAGTCTGTAGTGACAGAAAAAGGGGTAATACTTTTAAACTAAAAAAAAAGTCAATTCAGACTTGATATGAGGAAGAAGTTTTTTACTTTGAGGATGGTGAAACATTGGCACAGGCTGCCCAGAGCAGTGGTGGATGCCCCATCTCTGGAAACATTCAAGATCAGGTTGGGTGGGACTGTGGGCAATCTGCTCTGGTTGAAAATGTCCCTGCTCATTGCAGGAAGTTGGACAGGGTGACCTGTAAAGGTCCTTTTCAATCCAAATCATTCTGTGATTCCAAAGAGTCACTCTTGCAAAATTGCTCTCGCGTCCTTACTCCTTCTTTCCCTGAGCCTTGCATCTGACCTTGTTGATAGAAGAGAAATATTTAAAGACTGAGTCCAGAAGTTTTTCTGCAGTTTGTTGGAATTAGAAGCAGGATGTATTAAAAGGCATTGAAAATATCAAACAAAGCTGAACTGCAGTTGAAGAGAAGAGAGGGAAATGTAAACTCATTGTGGAAGTCACCTGTCAGGTAATAAAAAAGTGAATATCTGGGACTCCTATTCAAACAGTAGCCTGGAGAAAAAATATTATAATTAGTGCCAGTAGATAACAACCTCTTTTCTGTGCAAGAAGTGATAGAGATCCAGCCAAATATTTAATAGCAGGAAACAAAAAATAAGTATCATAGACAATTGCATCTATGCACATCACCTTATTTTTCCATTTTCTTATTTCTGAACATTTTATTAATTTTTTTAAGAATTGCTACTGTAAATCTTTCCCATGTTCTTAGGCAAGAATATAAATTCTATTCCACCTCCTTGGTGCTATTGAAATACAACAACACCACTGAATTTCAGCTGGAAATAACCTGGGGAAAATTCCTTTCCTGTTGAAGCTTTCTTTCTGGAGGGCAGGAAGGGAATCTAGATGGTTATATTAGGTTTCTATGGCAAGGCTTTGGTAGCAGAGGGTTTACAAGGGTGGCTTTTGTGACAAGCTGTCAGAATTTTCCCTGATATCTGATAGAACCAATGTCACTTGGACTCACCACTGGCCAAGGCTGACCCCATCAGTGACAGTAGTAGCACCTCACATGGTGAAGAATGGGGGGGGGAAACTGTTTCACATCAGCAGAGAAGAGTGAGAATATATGAGACAAACAACTCTGCCGACACACAGGTCATTGAAGAAGGAAGAGTAGGAGGTGCTCCAGGTGCTGGAGCAGAAATTCCCTGCAGCCCATGGTGGAGACCATGATGAAGCATCTGTCCATCTGCAGCCCATGGAGGACCCCACATTGGGTCAGGTGGATGCCCAAAGGAGGCTGTGACTCTGTGGGAAGCCAATGCTCCTGGCAGGACCTGTGGATCTGTGGAAAGAGGCACCCATGCTGGAGCAGTTTTGCTGGCAGGACTTGTGACCCCACAGGAGATCCACACTGGAGCAACCTGTTCCTGAAGGACTGCACCCTGTGGAAAGGATCCCACACTGGAGAAGTTCATGGATAACTTTCTCTCTCAGATGGGACCCCATGCAGAAGCAAGGGAAGAGTGTGAGGAGTCTTCCCGCTGCAGAGGAAGGAGCCACAGAGACAATGTGTGATGAGCTGACCTCACATTCCCTGTCCCCCTGCCTTTCTACCTCCTGTGGGGGAGGAAGTAGAGAAAATGAGGGGGGAAGTTGAAATTGGAAGACAGAAGGGGTGTAAAGAAGGTGTTTTAAGATTTGGGTTTATTGCTCATTACCCTACTTTGATTTGATTGGTAATAAAATCAATTAATTTCCCCGAGTCAAATCTGTTTTGTAATACTTGTTACTGCACAGTGGTTGGTGAATGATGTCTCCCTGCTCTTATCTCAATCCATGAGCTTTTCATTCTATTATCTCTCCACTACGCAGCTGAGGAGGGGAGTGATAGAGCAGCTTTCAGGGGCACCTGGTGTCCAGCCAAGAGTCTACCCACCACAAAGATAAGCAGGGCCTTTCAGTGCTCCACTGCTTCTCTTCTCAACAGATGAATTGTGAGACTGAAATAATTTCTGCTAGGTGAAGGTTAAGAAGAGTAAATAATCCACTTATACAGCTCAGCCATTGTAGCCTGACCCAGTACCACCCATTGCTGAATACTAATGGCCAACGCACCTAAAATCACGAACTCAAAAACTGCCTAATCCTGCAAAATTAGTGGAATTCCTGTCTCAGACAATTCAGTGATGGTTTCTACGATGAATTTAGAGATGTCAAAGGCTATGGTTTCTGTGCTTATTATATACATCATGTTCCTGTGCCTTGAAGGGATTTCTGCTAGAGCTCAGTGTTGAGGAAGGAAAGGAAAGCAAACAATGAAATTTCAGTCCCTGCCATCAAGCAGCATCCAACAAAGGATTTTTATTTTTCAGATTAACAGAGAAAACATGAAGCTGCCTGGACTTCCTTGCTAATCTGGAGGAAAATGGAGATTACCACCATATATTGGGTGATGAGCTACAAGTTCTTACAACAATCTACAGGTCTTGACAGCACAAGTGCTGCAGATTTGGATATAAGCCAAGTAACCATCTGTGGTCACAAGGAGTGTATGGACATACTTTTCTTTGAATAACATCTGCAAGATAGAGAATTAATCTGAGTTTTTGACTGGGAAATAGCCGAGGAGTTATCGTAGAATCATGGAATATGTTGTCTTGAAAGAAAATCACAAGGATCATCAAGTTCAACTCCTCGCCCTGCACAGGACACCCCAACAATCCCACCCTGTTCCCGAGAGCATTGTCCAAACACTTCTTGAGCTCTGTCAGGCTTGGTGCTGTGCCCACTGCCCCGGGGGGCCTGATCAATGCCCAACCACCCTCTGGGTGAAGAACCTTTTCCTAATATCCAACCTAAACCTCCCCTGACACAACTTCATGCTGTTCCCTTGGGTCCCATTGCTTGCATAGATAAGAATGGATACTTCCAGAGTATCAGGTGGCTTGAGAGTCTGGCTCTTTGAGAACAAGCTCTTTGGGAAAGAAATATTGTCTTCTTTAAGGTTTATGAAGTCCCTGTACCTTATGCTGTAGGAAACAGGTGTGCAGAGAGTAACAGAAAACAGCGATCTGCTGAACATGACACCCAGGTTTGAGAACAAGACAAAGAGCTGGGGCGGGGGGGGATAAAAATAACAGTTAAGTCACTTTAAAAATCCCTTAAAAACTCTCCAGGGTATTGCAAATCCCTGTAGGCATGGAGACTTCATGGCTGTGGATTTTTTTTGTAGAATTCTGCAGACTTTGCAAACACTTTAGGATGCTGCAGGGAGCAGATGCTTTCTAGCTGTCATCGCTGGAATATCATTACCCAATCATGGTTTTGTTTCACAGCACCTTTAATATCTTCCATCCACTTTATAATTTGCTCTTAACTTTTATTAAGCGAATCACAGTTTTGCAGTTGCCAGCCAGATGGACTTGGAGAAGTAGTTGTTAACTAAAGCAAGATTGTCCCTTGAGAGATTCCCTCAGTCATATAACAATTCTAATAATACCAATGATATGGGGGGGAAGAAAACAACAGGCAATAGAATATGGTGTTCATTGTGTTAATGAAAACTCCAAAGTATTTACGCAGTGTTACTTGACACTAAGAAATAAAATTCAGTTGGTCCCTTTCGTATAAGGAATATGATAACATCATAAGTATTCAGAGTTTCATTTGGGGCAGGTAGGGAAACAGATTAATGTTTTAATCTTTTTTCACAACTGAAAATATGGGGCTTGTTTTTTCTTCCATGAAACAAATCCATTTGGCTCTTTACTTACTTTACACGCTGCTGGCAAATATTAGTTGTTATGGCTGGCTGTATTCACTCAAGAGAGGCTCAGGGCTAGAAAAAGGTACAAGGAGAAAGATAAAGCAAGTTAAAACTGAGGTGAGGTTTTAACTGAGGTTAAAACAAGGAGTGTGGAAGTACTTCAGTTGTAGTGGTTTGCCCTCTGACTGTTCAGTGCTTTGTGTATCTCTTATCTGATCCTGGCTGGGAGAGATGCTTCTTTGCCAGTAACCACCAGTATTCAGGTTCCCTGGATGATTTCTGGGAAACTCAGATTTTCTTCTAAGACTGTCACAGGAAAAATAGGGAACTGAGAGTTTACTGTTGTTTTAAACCTATTTGAAGCATCCAAGTTTCTCCCCTATCTAGGTGTTGACATGCCATGTTAAAGGCTCAACAGTATGAAGGTGTCAACCATCCCTTGGAGTAAAGGGAATCTCCTCAAAGCAGAGGGTTCACACAAGGTTTGTACCAGATATGCAGGTTGAATGTGGGACTTACATGAGGGTCACCCAGAGCGAATAAATCTAATTGAAAGCTGAGTCCACCCAGTTGGGTAGTGAAAGTAGGTTTGCTACAGGCCTCATCTCACTTCCTTCTTCTGATGCTCCCAGTAGTGGGACCTTCCAGAATTTCAGGCTTCAAAGTGAGGTTCTGTTTGCATAAGGAGCCAGAGCATGGTGGAGGTGATGAACATGTAAATCTCACTCTGACATGGTGCTGGATCCCATTCCACACTGCTACATTAGTATTTTGGCTTCAGTGCTACCTTGGAAGAGCATCTGTGACTGCTAGCCCTGCCCCATAGCCCTTCAGTTTCTCAAACAGATGCACAATACTGGAGGAGCAAGGGCTAAATATTTCATCCAAATTCTAGGCAGGCTTTTTTTTTTAAAAAAAAAAAAGATGGCCAAAAAAAAATATGACTTTTCACCATCTCTCTGCTCTCCTCTGTTTCCAAGCACAAACTGAGCAGAATCCTAATTCAATTGAAACCAGCAGGAATCAACTGTGCTCCCGTTGACTGCACTAGGAATAAGTCCTTGGTATGTAATACATGCTTCTTTTTTCTATTGTCTTTAGAATTTGGAGGTAAGGAATAAAAATGTGGCATAATGTAGGGAAAAAGAGGAATCTACCCACTTAACCAAATAAAACAAATATTTGACTGCCTAAGAAGCCCTACCAAATAAGGCTTTCTGGACCTGCATCTAATTGTTCTCTCTCTATTCAAGAGAATATGGGAGAAGAGAATTGCATTTGACTGCATGTGGTTGCTGAATTTCTTGGAAGTGAGGCAACAGTCTTAGCCCCAAAGGAGCTGCCAACCCTTCAGAAAGTTCAGCCACTCCTGGTTAGGAAAATGGTAATGCAAAGAGGTAAGGCAGAGAAACTACTTTATGTGTGGTTTTCTCTGTCAAAACTTTGATGAAATCTTCAAAATGCTGAAGGAAATCACATAAGTATGAGCAACTCAAATCCCGCTTTCTTTAAAATTAGGCTATTTTGCACATATACCTGCTAGTGGGACAACATGTGTGCACATGTGTGTGGATCTTTATATAATTAACATTCATAGGCTTAAGCAATGTCTCCTCACATAGTTTAAGTTATATTTCCCACTGAAAATCTTCCATTTAAAAAAAAAAATCTTTCCTAGAACCCAAAGCAGAGGATGTCGGGATATCTCATCTCTTTAATGCCATGTCAATTCTTGAACTTATTATTTTTATGGTAGGCTTTCTGGTGCGTTGTTTGTTGGTTTTTTGGTTGGTTGGTTTATTTTTCTTGGTAGAACATTACCACTGAAGTTATTTTCAGAACATCATATGGATTTTTCATTGAAACATCTGTGTTAACTTTTATCATCCTTACTCTGCTTTGTAATTTTGGAAACAGATATAAAGAATGAGCAACCCAGAGCACAGTAATATAGTGGGAAGCATCCTTCATAAGTCAATTGAGGAATTTAATAATCTCTTTAGAAATAAGCTCTGCAGCTATGAGAAAAATGTGTGGGTTAAAGGCCTTCCAATTAAGAAAGGTTTCTCTGTGGATTTATAGGCTGGTGGTTAGCTCTTCCTGTTCGTGTTTCCATGGCAACTGTCAGGTAGATTTTCTGCTACTTGCTAGGAAGTTGGAAATGTTGAGTCTGGTTGAGCCTTTCAATTCACTGAAGCTTAAATGAAATTCTTTGCAAGGAACTGGCATTTAGCCTGGGTCATTTATTCATATCTGGAAGAGAAATCAATTACAGTAATCAAATGTGCAAAAATTTTTTTTTATTGGAATTATTTTGGGTACACAATTTTTTATTATTATTGTGCCACAATCTATTTTTAATGCTAGGGTAGGAAAGGTTTGAAATGCTGCAGCTGGCCTCTTTGCTGCCGATGGCTTATGGCTTTAATTACAGTCCAAGACACACAGAGGCACGTCTCTCTCTGGTCTGCTTTTACAAGCTATAATCACTCCCAGTGATATTCATGATACCAGCTCGAATCCTGTAGACTCATTAGAGTTGAGACACCTGTATTGTCAGAGACACAGCCTACTGCCTTTTCTCCTTTCAATTTTCTTGTCTTGTTGATCTGTTTGAATTAGGCTCGAGGAAAGTAAACAATCTGTGTGCTGTTATTCAAACTTTCGGAGTGCGTCGTGGTTTAATTCCACATCAGAATCCCCGTGTGTTTGCACACTTCTTTGTGCTCCTTCTGTCTTCCATCCTGTACTGACTGCTGCTTGACAGCTCCATGAAGGCTCCATTCTTGCCATTCCCTAACATCAGACACGTGGGTGTGCTGGGTGTGTACCCGTAATTTCAGCCTTTCTGTGGTGATTAATCCGTCCCACCTAACGAGCTGTGTCCTGCAGGCTTTATGTGAATAATACCACATAGACTTCATTGACTTTTCTTGCAAGAATAAAGCCACCAAGGCTTAGCCCAAAGATCACAGATTATCTAAGGAGAGGCAGGATGGTCTTCTGGGCAGAGATGTAAGTTAAGAGCTTGGAAAACTTGGAGGTTCGCTTCCCCTCTCTTCCCCGGATTCCAAGGGAAAGGGAGATTCATTTAGTGGGGGATCCTCAACTCTGCAAAGTCCTCTCGCACCAGAGTTAATGGAGCTGTGACAATTTTATGCTGCCTAAGAATCTGCTCCATTACCCAAGCCTCACTCCAGCTGTATAATAGAAATAATAGCAGTGCCCTACCTCAGAGAGGTGTCGTAAGGATAAATAGTTAGATGGGAAAGTGTTATGATACTATGATAATGAAGACCAGAAAAATACCTGCAATAGACAGAAATCAGCATAACTGATCTGCCATTTACTTTTATTCTTTCAGTCCTTCTGCCACAGAAAGACAGTAATAGCTTGACAAAGAAAAAGTGATGCCTTAGCCTCTATTGCTCCTGCTGCTTTGCTCTCCTTGCTTTGCTTTCTTGCCTTTGTTCTTTCTTTCTTTCTTAGGATATCACCTAACTTTCCTTAAAAGCTTTTAAGAACCAGTTAAGAAATATTCCATTTCATTTTCACCCTCACTTTGTCCCAGCATAATTTTTCTCCTTTTATTGTGCTATTCTGCTTATCTTCATTTCTATGGACTAAGCCCAAAAACTGCACACAATCCAAACAGACTTAGTTAACTTTAAACACAACATTAGTTCCTCTGACATTGATAAAGCAGCCAAAACCAAATTTTACTGCTATAAATTTTAGCAGTCACTTCAGGCCACCTAAGAGAAAGAGAACTGATCTGGGGCCAAGGAGCCAAAACATCCTATCCAAGATATTAAAGGTATGCTCAGACTGTAGATTTTATATATAAAACTCAATTGGCTTCTGTAAGTTATGTATGAATCATGAAATTTCCAATTTTCATGGTGGACCTTTTGTCTCTAGGAAGACTTGGCACCCCAGATGAATCTCACAGGACTTACTTTGCTATATTTTGTGGTGTAAAGTGCCTTGAAGAATAATTCTAAGTTTCCCATATGAATATCTTCTTTCCCTTTGGGTCTGCAAAGAGCTGTCCTGAGTCTTTCTATGTGTTTCCAGAGAAGATTCCATCCCTCTGAGCACTAGTGTGAATTTTGGGGTTGGCATCATCACACATGCACCAAAGAGCTGGATGGACTCACAGAGGCACAGATGGAAGGAGATACCTCTCTAACATCCACTGCACAAAGAAACAACTCCATTGCTGAATGGGTGTCTGGTTCTTATGTCCAGGAGAATGTTTTGATAAATCACTCTGACCTTCTGCATTTATTAGGGGTGTACATCTCACCACCACATGGAGCTGAGCCTAGTTCATTAATCATATTTTTAATCATCTGTCTTCAAGAGACCAAGCTGGTCTGCATCACAGGCAGATAAGAGAAAACCAAGGTACTGGCAGTATCACCAGCATTGTACTGACAGTTCTTCTCTGAGGTCTGTTCTTGTTCTCTGATTTATGGCATCAGTTTAAACCAGAAGAGGGAGAAGAATCTGTGCCTGTTCAGAGGACTGCCTCCATGGCAATGCAGCTCTACCAACCTCAAGCCTCCCAAGGCTCACACTCTACTCCTTTCCTCCAGTAAACACACCTGGAACAGGTAGAATTGATCTTCATTATCACTATAGAAGATGCTGATGTGAGCATGATTTTGGAAGGATTTGAAAATGTCCTCTTGTGGTGTTAGAGAAGCAGAAGACAGGAGTATTTTATTATGGTTGGGAAATTTCAATAAATGGTGGATCATAGTTTCAACAGGCTTCCTTGTGAGGGGAAGTGGAAGGACAGGTGCTGATCTCTTCTCTCTGGGGACCAGTGATAGGACTCAAGGGAACATGAAGTTGTGTCAGGGGAGGTTTAGGTTGGATATTAGGAAAACATTCTTCACCCAGAGGGTGGTTGGGCACTGGAATCCCCTCAGCAGTGCTCATGGCACCAAGCCTGACAGATTTCAGGAAGTATTTGGCACATGGTGTGACTCTAGGGGCTGTCCTGTGCAAGGCCAGGAGTTGGACTTGAATATCCTAGCGGGTCCCTTCCAACTCAGGATATTCTATGATTCTAGGAAGGTTTGTGTTATAACTTGTTTTTCCCCCATATGTCTCTGCTGTGGCTACTCAAAAACTGGGTTCAGGTACATACAATAGGAAAAGCCAAGTGCCCACTTAACCTCAACCTAGCACAGAACATGGGCAAAAAAAGGCTGTGGAATAACTCTTCTTCACTGCTCGCTACATAACACAGCACGTAGTCCCAGAAGTGATGAACTGGCAACATAAGGGTAGCATTGGTGTGCTGGAAACTTCAGTTCTACCTTGCTCTGGTGCAACTAAGTAAGGAAAAAGGGAGAATTAAGACTGCAAAGGATAATGCATTTCGGGTGGTTATCTTTATGCACCAGCCTTTACTAACAGCTGTGCATAAAGTAATATTTTTAATCATCTCTATGAATACATGTTGAATATCTGACTCCAAAGCAGCCCCGTGTGTGGGCTGGAAGTGTCAAAATGGCAAAGGGCTGGAAAGCACCGATGCTTGTTACACAAAACCCAGAGCTGTACATTCCTTCACTGCTGTATATAGCCACATCTGTTCTAAATGTAAAGGCTGCTGTTTCAGGTGACCTTATATACTTTCAAGCATTAGAGTATGTTAGCAAGCGTGTTTTGGAAAGGTTAAAAAAGATGTCGTCTCTTTTTTCAGAAGCTATTAGTTGGATACAAGCTGAGTTTTTCAGCCACACGGTGTTATTGTAGGAAATACGAGGATCACTTCAAATTCAGTAATGGCTTGTTCTCCCTGGCACTAAAGAATTGTGGCATCTAATTAATGACTATACTTCTCCATCACAATCCCAATACAGATTCATATTTCCATTTGTGCTGGCACAGGATTATCTATATACAATTACATGGTGGTTGTTGCTGCAAGGCAAGAAACAGTTTTACCAAGTCACTCTCTTTCTTTCTAAGCAAAACAGCAGAATGAAGAAATGAAAATGAGTTTTTCTTTAGGTGCAGTGCCTGGAATACTTTGAGGAATGAGGAGTGCTAGCAAAAGACAGGATCTATTTGTTCATCTCTGCCCAATGTCTTGCCCAACTGCTGGGGAGGGCCTTAACCTGGTATGGGAGGGGATGGTGATTAATTTGGGCTGATAATGAGGCAAACCCTGTCAAAAGGGGACACCTTGAGCGCCTGTACACAGAATAAAGCAAACAGAGAACAGGCAGGAGGAATCAGGCTGCAGATGTGGCTACAAGCACTTCTGGAGTTACTGGGACATGGTAGGACTGGAATACTCCCTGGGCCCCTTACATCCAGATTGAATGATAGAATCATTAAGATTGGAAAAGATCTCTAAGATCATCAAGTCCAACCATCAACCCAGCACTGTAAGGTCCAGCACTAAACCATGTCCCTAAACACCACACTGACACATTTTTTGAACACTTGAGTCCATGATCTGTGACCTGAGTGGAGCTGCTCAGGATTTTCATTCCTGTAGAAGTCATTGATCCATGTCTGGCTTCTTGATTCAGCTCATAGTGTTTCCTTATTCAATTATTGTTTCAAAATTGACCAACATTTTCTCTTTCCAGAACAATAACTTTTACTAGAATTACCTTTCAATTCTTCTCCTACTTGCAGTAGTATATATCTGAAATAGCTTCATGGAGACCAGTACAGCCATAAAAATTTGCATTTGCTGTCATTGATGTGCAGTTCAAGAGGTTTACAATATGAAGACTTCTAAGATAGCTGTGGAGATAGATGAAGTTTGAGATACACTCCATATTCTCTATATGGATATACTCACCTTTCCAACCCAGAGAACAGCTCTTGAGTTTTTGACCCTCATTTAAATTCTCTAGAGTATGGACATTGAAGGGCTATATTTTTTTCCTTATTTCTGGAGGTGGCATCAGCTTTCCCCCTTTCCAATTCTTCTACTTTCCATCATCAGAAACAAGCCAGTGCATGTAACCCTGGATCTGTGAGAAAACAAAAAGGTACAGATCATCCAAATTACAGTTTCTTAAATTCCAACATTTCAAACATTAGCGAACACACATCACCAAGAAGATCTTTACATTGCACCATTTAAATCTGAGACACAAATTAATTTGAAAATATTTCAGCCACTACTGATAGTTCTTATTATTAAAAAAAAAAAAAGAGAAAAAGCTAGTCTTAATTGTTGCTATGGTAACTAACACTTCTGCCAGGATATGTTGCCGTGGGAAAAGAGTGTGAATTCTGCGAACATTTCCTGTTGTCTTTCCATGGAAAGACTTAGACCAGGGCTCCTTAGTGGCAACTTTACAAGCTCAACTAGAAGGCACTGTGAAATTGAAAGGCAAGCAGTGTGAAATGAATGGGAAGGAGCACTCTGGATTAAATAAACAAGCAGAAAGAGCAGGATTGGCCAGCAGGACTCATTGCCTTGTTAGAAACAAAGAATTTTTTTAGTAGAGTTTAAAACACTGTTGGGCATTTTATGGAGACAGAAACATACTCACTTGGTAAGAATTCAAATACCTATATTTTCAACAGAGTCTACAAAATTGCCCTTTAGGGTTCAGGCCAACTCATTAATATGGAAGGAAGAAAAGGTTCCGTAGAGTCCTCACCATCTAAATGTGGCCTTACAGAGGGTGGGTGAGGAATGCTTCTTTTGGATGTTTGCCCACTCCACATTCTACATCATAAAAAATAAACAGAATATTTCCCAACCTTTAACTCTCATTGTCAAGTAGATGACCTGCACCTTCTTTCTTACCCTTCCCTCTACCCATATTTTTCTGTTTCATTCTGAAAGAATTTGATGCACTGCTCCTCTATTTATAGCTCAAACAATTCAACCGCAAGGCGGGTGGTTTCATTCAAAGATAAACAAACTTCTAACAAAACCCCACTGCTTCGTAAATGACCAACTCTGCTGACACTGCAGGCTGCAGGGGACTCAAACTACCCTGGGAAGTTGGCCATTTACTGTACTAGAGAGCAAGAGCCCCTGTGGTTTCCTTGGCCAGGAAACAGCTGGTGGGTTTTTTCTTTTTTTTTTTTTCCCCTTTTTCTCTTTCATTTTTTTCCTTACAAGAAAAATCAATTCCTGTATTGTTTTATAAAAGGATCAAAATTTAAGATTTTACTGCTGTTTTAATGTAATATATAAAACACCATGACTTCCATCCCATCCTTTGTCTGACACACTTATTGATTTCAAATTGTTTTGGGGCACATTGTTAGCATCTTTTCTCCTTTTAAAATGTACTTCTGAATGTAAGGGTTTATTCCCCCGTGTTCAGGACTTTCAACCTTTGCACTGGGATTTCTTGTCTTGATCTTGTTCTTGTTGATGCCTCTGTCTCTCTGAATTAAAGCAAGTTTCTATTCCATTGGCACTTTTATTCCATACAAAAGAGTTGGTAAGACATTATTTTGTGCTTCGTCTCCTTTCAAACTCAGTGGACTTCTGGGTGATAAATAACATTGTTTGTCTAATATTTCAGAGGTAAAATACACCTTTGTCAAACACCACAGTAGCATTTTTTTAGAGTCTTCTTTTATGGAATTGGCCTAATATCAATGAAATGTAGGCTCTGCATCCCTTAAGAGAAACTAAGGAGGAGAAGAGACAACTACACGTATCTGCAGCATTTCTAAGCATCAAGACTACTCTGTAGGCAGATATGTGCATTATCTTGACACTTCCTCACTCCCTGAGTGGATTCCCTTCCTTTTTTAGACCCATACAAATTAATCACAGTCATTTGAACTGAAGGTACGATTGATGCACCCAGCAAAGACTTTTTTCACCTACTTCCTGTGCTTGAGTTTCCTTCGTTGTAGGGATGACTCAGGCTGTTGTATTGTCAAGCGAAAAGTGTCCCTCTTGTATTCTTTGATGGAAGGAAAAGAAAAAAATTAGAATGAAGGATTATATAGAAAGTTTGGCCAAGCAAAGATCAGACCTTTTTAGGGTGGAGAATTACATCTGTGAGTTCAGTTAGATCAGTGACCTGCTATCATCTGCCTACTCCTCCCAGGCTATATCTATATGGTTAAGTCATCTCATCCTGGGAGCAACTTCTGACCCTCATCCCGGTGTCCCACAGCCACATGGACCACATGCCAAGCCTTGCCACATCCACACCCTTCTTGATCTGGCTGTCATTTGTGGAAAGTGTGGCTTATGTGTAGCCTTTAGATTTATTATTCATTCGTTCAGAGGCGTTCAGGATGTTTGAGGTTTTTTTCAGTTCCGAACACCTGAAACAACAAAAAAAACATATAATAGTTCATCAGAAAGTGTTTCTGTAAAAAGATCCAAGGGGTATATGTTGTACAATTTGGATACATAGAGCTGTAACGGAGGTATAAACCTGCTGAAGTAACATTGAAGGACTGTGAAGGAAGAGGACAAAATAAGGTGTGATTTCATCCATATTTCCTACATGGCGTGATCTTTGGAGAGACCTATCATCTGAATTATATCCTGCTGTCACCCGAGAGGGAGGTGACTGGTTCCCACCAAAGGAGGGACATGAGTGAATCTGAACATCACAGAAAACTTTTAACTTAGGGTAACCAGAGAAGTTGTGAAATCTCCATCCTTGGAGATATTTCAAAGGCATCTGGATGTTGTCCCAGGCAACAGAAGAGGTGACCCTGCTTAAGCAACACAGGTGGACCAGATGTCCTCCAGAAGTCCCTTCCACCCTCAATCCTATGAGTGGATGCAGAATGACTGGACGACCAAGACCAGAGGGTGATGTGGACATAAAATTGCTCTACCAACCTCTGAATGTTTTTTGTTTTGTCATCTCTTGTTGAATAGCTTTGTAGGGAAAAAAAACATTAAAAAAAAAAAAACAAAGTTGAAGAAGCGACCTGAACATAATATTTTTAGTGGATTTTTGATGTGCTACTTGTTAACGAAGGCATATCTCAGACAAAAAGTGTGATTTTTGCACCTTCTTTGACTATGTGGGAGAGCTGCTGAAATCCATCTCTGGACCTAGACATTACAGTTGACTCTATTTAGCAGAATTCCTAAAAAAAAGGAAAGGAACTGGTAAAAGTACTTTAGTTGGATTCTTTTTTCTTTTCCATTTCTTTAAAAACTCTGAAGTGTACAGGTTTTGTTAAAAATGGTTAATACAAATTAGAATTTTCAAAATAAAAATTTGGTATTTAGTTCAAAACGAACTAATTTTAGCAAATTTCCCTTGTCAAGAACAACAACAGAATAATCCCAATTTAAAAAATCTCTCAGATAAGACTGTCAATTACACTTGTTTAAATTTTTGGCCAAGTTATCAATTTTCCTAGTCTACATCTTTTCCTGCAGTTGACTTCAAAGTTGTCAGCTGGTTTGTTTTACATGCCTTTTAAACTATACGTTTGTTTAAAAAAGCCAAAATAACAGGACAGACTGAAAGAGATGAATTGTCTTTAAATTACTTGGTTTCATATTTAACATCCCACTGTGTGCATGACAGAACCACAGAAACCAGCAATGTCAAAGATATTAGATCATCCAGACTTTCTTTTTTAAAATGCAGAATTCTATTTGCTTTGATATCAAATCAAAAGAAATCAAATGGAACTGTGTGTTAAAAATTAAGGCAAATGTTCCTGGCCTTAGAATACAAGTTACTTTACTACTTTATATTTCATGTCTCTAAGGGAAGATTTTCTGAAAATACAAATGGGAGTTGGGTGCCTGAGTTGATGAAAATCGGACACCTGACTCCCATTTGTGCCTTTGAAAATCTTCCTTTTATAAATCATTGTGGAATTCCTACACTATGATAGAATGTAGAAAGGGGGAGCGGGCTTAGAAGTGATGCTTGAAGTTCTCCAAGGACTATAAGGATACTCTTTCTACTTTCTTGCCTTTGAAACCGATATTCTTGGTTAAGTCGTTGTATTTAAATATCACTGTTCTTTTGAGGAGAATTATGGTTTGCAAATTATGATCACCAGTTTTTCTGCTGCTGGTCATTCAAAATCTGCTTTATGATCTTTATTTTTTAAAAAGAATGCACTATTGTTTGCACCCATCTTTTACTGACAGTCTGAAGTAATGAATCTCTGAAAAACACAGAGAGATAAAAGCGTTCTGTAGCTCATTGGGCCACGGATTGCTGTAATTATTACAACATTTTTCAGTTATTTTTGTTGCTGGTTTTGAGGCTTTTTGACCACATATTACACTGTTTTAACAAGACAGAACAGAAAATCAATGACCTGAAAAGTTCATTGCACTGTAATATGACTTAATTTGGAAATATTGTGCAATATGGAATTACTCATGGCCTAATCCTATCTCAGTTTTTTCCTTGTTGTAACAGTCTTCTTAGTGCTTTATAGACTGAGACAGCATAACTCTTCCTTCAAAGTACAATCATTTCTGTAAGGTATATAATTATAACCGGAGATATTCTGATTTCCCATCACTACTTTTTTCATCCCACAGAAACCCAAGAGAAATGCCATTCCCTCTCAGTTGTGAGAATGTTTTCAAGGTTTGTTTGTATTCTCCCCCAGGATAAAGTTTCCAAGGTCTTAAAACCGGGCTGGAATTCATTCAGAAGAATAGGCTGATGTTTAGGGAAATTAAAGATATTATGATGGAATAAGATATTTGGTTTGAGGAAGATGAAACATTTTTTAATTCATTAATAACTGAAGAGTACATAAAATAACACTTAATATATACTACTTTTTATATCAACAGACAACTCGCACATTACAGTTATTCAATGAATTATTAATTTCCTTGAATTTCACTTAATAACATATTCATAATAGAACCTGGAATATCAAAAAAAAACCATAAAGATTGAAAAACATACTAATGTGATAATATTCAGAAAGGATACATGGAATCATCTGGTAAGCTTCAGGGTTGTCAGAGTGACATGAAGTTCTGGAAAATTTGTGAAAAAGAAATGGGAATTAAGTGGATGTAAATTCAAAGAATGAAATATCAGCCAGCACTAATTAATGCAAAAAAATATCTTTTACAAATTTGAATGTCATCTTTGATGAGATTATGAGTTTGGTAGGGATAATTAAGAAATGAAACATATTACTTGGAGTATGCAAATTAAGTTTTACAGTGCCTAAAATGACCTCATATGGTGATTTACAACACCTGCCTATTAGAATCCGATGGGCTTAGACAGTGTGCAAATACTTGGTCCAAGAGAATTGTGTAAGTGTGCTATTGAAGGCTGCAGGCAGACAGGACCTCTAAGTCAGCCTAACAGCTTCCTGTTGCCTAAAGAGCCTGTATTGATCCTGCCTCCCCTCTCTTCTCCTCCTCTCTCTCACCTCCTTCTGTTTCGAGCCATTCCCTTCTCTCACCTGTGGGGCTTATTGACCCTTTGGTGAGCTAATTCAGCTGGCAAAATCTAACCTGAATTTATTCACTGTTTTTCTGGACTCATTTTCTTCTGCTTTAATGAGTGAAGTGACTCATCAAGAATTCAGACAAATGTCAGAGCCTGCATGTGGAAAACAGCTGGAGTATGTGGAAAAGGGCTGCGTAGGGGAGGTGGGAAAATGAGAAAAACCATAATTCCTTCTTTTGGTAAGTGAGAGCTTCTGAGTCAGCCCTGGCCACCCATTTTGAGCCCAAAGTTCATTTGGTGCTGAAGCAGATTTCATAGAATATTCTGAGTTGGATGGGTTCTGTGATTTGGAGCATCAACTGAAATGTCTCCAAAACAGCAGCTCGGTTTGAATAGACTGGTTCTCCATCATGAAGAAGAGAGAGAGGGAGAGGAGAGGCATCTAAAGTCTTCACTGTATTTTCAAAAGGGAAAAAAATTCCCAGAGGAAAATAAGGAAGGTGCTGGTTTGTGATATCACAGTCTTGAATAAGAGTCTGAGTAGCTCTTTTGCACTCAGGTGCCCAAACTCTGACAAAGTCCATAGTGGTTATTCAAATGGGCATCTAAATACCCACAGGTTTATTCTTTTAAAAGTACCAAGAAACAGTATAATAAAAGACTAGCTTCACAGAAAGTCAGTTAAACAATGAAGATTAAGTGGACATCAGAGATAATACTTACAGAAATCATTTCACTCTGTGAAAGTACTTCTAGTAGAATTCTGCAGGAATCTATATTAGGGGTGAGAAAATTCAGTGTTTCCATAGTGATGCAGAAGTAAACATGATACGGCTGCCAAAAAAAATGGGTAATTATTGGCAGAAGGAAGATAATGATAGTGACAAGGAAATCCTGTAGAACAATCTGACAAGCAGGGTGTGTTCAAAGAAAAACCCCCACAGATATTTGCATCGATACAGTTAGTTGCACACATAAAAGTGAGGGATATTACAGAATTGGGTATTGCACCCTGGTGAACCCCTAACCCTAAAATTATACATAGTATTGTAGTGTATATTGAGTAGGAATTCAATACAAAGTCACAGAAAGTTATTGGACTGGAAGGACAATTATAAATCTTTGAGGAGAAGCAAAAATTGATACTAAATATTTATGTGGCATTAATTGCCAAATAATCTTGCTTGGTGTTGTTGGGCAGGGTAAAGGTGAATCTAGAAAAAGTATTTAAATGCTAGAAAGCAGCAGCTTTTGTTTCCCTGTCTAAAGAGGTTAGAGCATTTCTTTTGGCTGAGTCCACAATCATATGCATCCTGTAAGAGTTTGTGTGCCCTGAGAGAAAGGATGTGACTACAGGACACCACTCCTCAAACCACAGGAAATCTGCTCTCATCAATACCATATTACTTTGTTTCCCATTGAAGGTAATTTTTTTCTACAGGTGGGATGGCTTTTTTCCCAGGACAGCTTCCCAGGTTAATTTGTACATGGCTGTCCTCAATCCATTAACTCCACGCTCTTCCCTTGGAGCAACTCCACATGCACAGCCACAGCTTGAAGGAAGGTTGAGAGGTGATGTGACAAGTGCATCCAGGAGCAGAAAATCAGAGGTTTTAAATGTCTATTAAATCTATCAGAGAGAGTTGTAACAGAGCGATGCTGAACCAAGCCAAATTCCAACTGGAAAGTAGGTACCTGCTGTAAACAGTGAAAGGGATTAGTCACTGGAACAAATTGCCAATGGAAATGTTTGTTCCTCTGTCTCCTGGTGTCTTCGTGTCAAGCACAGATGCCTTTGTGGTAGTCAAACAAGCTGCAATTTGGTTCAATTCAGGCAAAATTAAATGGTTTCTGATGTACAGTGGGTCAGAGTGCCTGAGCTGAAAGTTTTATCTGCCTCCTCTGTATGGCTGTCAGCAAAAAAACAACAGGAAGGAATTACTACACAGGTAATTTTAATATTATTTATTGCATCGATTATTTTGGAGCTGATTAAATACTAATATAAAATCCAGGGTTTTTTTACTTGAAGATCCACTCAGCAAGGTTTGTTTTCTCCAGTGAAACCAATGAAGACATGGGAATCTCAGCATTTTACAGGATTAAATGACTTTTCCTACTCTTTATGATGCGTGAATTGCATAAGTAAATGCCAACTTCAATAATTTTTCTAATGTAAACAAAATATTATGACTTGCTCTCATAAAATCAGTAGCAATACTAATATTTGCATCTTCTGAGATTATAATCCAATTTGACAAGAGAGAAAATGACTTAAAGAAAATCCAGATGTGTGACTAGTCACCTCATTCATATGAGAATTACCTAAAATGTTTTTGCAAATGAGGTGAATTAATAATAAGTAATAGAAAACAGCAAATATATATCCATTTAAACCTTTATACTTGATACTTTCAGGATTCAAAAGCATTTTTAAAAACACCTGGCTTACTGAACACTCAAATAACATGACCCCTCTAGAAGCAGCATGTTGATTACTTGTGTTTATTGTTTATTTATGAAAATGTTCTTGACTAAACTTCTTCCTCTTCTTTTTTTTTAACTCAAGCAGCCCTAATGGCTAGAATGTAAAGGAAGATCTTAGCTATGACATGATGGCAAGATTAATAGTTTTAATTAGAGAAGGGTAATATTCCATGTATAATGGAGTGATTTACAGTGTGGTTACTTTTATCTAAATGTCTCTCAATTTGAATCTCACAGCTTTTTCATCTAAAAACTACACAAATCCTGATTATTTTTTTTAGGATTTGAGGGTCTTGACATTCTCTGAAAAATTTTAGTCCAAGTCCTTTAAGGTTGCAGTAATGCTTGTGAGTACATCTGTGTGCTTAACAAAGTGCTTAAACGTGATTTTCAGAAGAGATTTCTTCAGAGTTAGTCAATTAAATGTCTCTTTTTCACATATCTACTAAAGCAACACATTTTGTGAAAAAAAAACTCTTTTTGCTGCTTCAATTAAACTGTAGATTTGATACTCAAAACCCCAGAGAATCATTACCTATTCAGACATTTCCAAGGACTCATGGAGAGGTTTTGGGTTGGTTTTTTTGGTACTTGCCTGAGCCATTTTTAAAAGATGCATAATTTGATCCTGGAACTTTTTAATTATAATGTCTAATTGAAATACTCGCATTTCAATTAAAACAAAGCAGTCTAAAACCATAGGGTGTTAGAAGCTTATAAGCAGGGTATAATTTATTGCCATTTTGATGATCTGTAAGGCTTCAACTTAAATCAATTATAAATAACTCATTTGAAAATGGATACAAGTGAAATTAACTAAATTGACACCGGTTGCTTTTTGTGATCTGAAAATATATGCCTAAATGGCAAGAAAATGTTAATTGACCTTAACCTTTTCTGTGATAAGTCTCTTCAGTAATGTAGTAATACTTGGCACTTATATAGTATAGTACCTCTTATCTGAAGATCTCAAAGAGCTTTACAAGAATTAATTAAACCTCACAGCACTTCTTTGACGTAGGCAGATGAAGTATTAAATAGGTGATTAGACTGAAAACTAGAGGCTAAAACTAACATTTTCTAAACAGAGTGCCTAATGTTAAGAATAAGATCCTAAATCTGCTTATTGTGATACCTTATGTTTGACAAAGCCACACTTGCCATTGATCCCAGGGGTCTAATGACTCATAAGCACAGAGCTTTTGACTCACAAGGTCTTTGATGCAAGGACTTGATTACTTTGGCCTTTATAACTCCAAGCAAATCACAGGGCAGACAGTGCAGAGACTCCTGCTTGGAGGAAGGAGAGACATTTCCTCATCTTTAACACCTTCTCATTCTGCTCAGAGAACACAGGGAATTTAGCAATGTGGCACAGCTTTGAAGCATATCACCATCCAAGAAACTGGGATGAACTACCTCCTGGAGGTGTCTCTCTCCATCAGCTGTCGGGATAACCAAGAAACTAGCTAAGATGTCTAATTTTGAGACAGGCAATATCACACAGGATGAATTTTACCCTAATTAGTGGGAATTCTACATCTATGGACCTGATTATCGTAGCAATGTGATAATTCCAACATTAAGAAAGCACAAGGAATAGATGATACTAACAGGTATTGTCTAAATAGAGTACTTTGAATCACGTATTTCTTTGTCTCTTTGAAACTAAGAATAAGGCAGAATGAACTTTATAATTATTACCCTACATTCTTGTTAACATATGCTGCAATCTGGATAACCATAAAAAACTTCCTGCCTGAACAAAGTTTACACTCATAAAGCTTGAAAACATAGGATGTTGTCAAGCAAACTGTAACTACATATTTGTGAGGATGAATGTGATGGTGAGGGCTTATACAGTACCTTAATTCCAAGAATCCTTGCCTGAGGAAGCAGTTCAGTGTCAATTCAAATAGAGGAGTCTGTTCAGGATGGGAACTCTCTCTCGCATGTAATTCATCCATGATGGATTTGAGGAAGAAGACTTAATTTTGCCAACAACCAATTACTCCCCCTTGGAATTAATTAGGATTTTAAGCAGAAGTGACAATTTGTGTTAGCGTAGAGCTCAGAAGTCCACCAAAAATCTCCTAGCAGAGACTGGACACTCACTGGTACTCTCACAACTGAGGTTGGAATTTATTTTCAGCATCTCAATCCCCAGCTCTCAGGCACCTTCTCAGGTGATATAAGAAAATTTTTGAATTTGGGTTTTAACTGCCCTGCATTGGGTATCTCCAAAACTGAAAACACAGAACCTAAGAGGGAAAAAAAACTGATACCTTATTTTCACAGGAATGACTATATATAGATTTTTGGTGTTACAGTCCATGGAGGATCTCAGCCTTATATGCTTTTGTCTCCTACATCCCCGCTCCCTGTCTCTCTAGTTGGTTTGGTTTGGGTTTTTTCCTTCTCTACTTTAATCTTGAACACAAGTCACCCAGGCTAAAGCAAAAGGAGACTATTTGTATTTGGGAACCACCAATGTAAAATTTAATCACTGGACATTCAGTCTCAAGAGCGCTTTGCAGGCCTGGGCCACCTTTATCTGTGTCACAGTGCATTAGCACTGTGCCAGAGATGGCAATTGATAAGAACATGACTCATCTCCTCTTGCAAGCAATGGAGATATTTTTTGTTTGGTGGGGCTCTAGAACTACTGCTGTAGTGACCTTGCTGTATCCAATAAAAAACTATTGAATTTTATAACATTTTGTGTGATTGCGGATAAGGATCATCAAAGTGAAAATCTTTTCAAAGAATCAAATGTATTTCTGGGTATTTTATTAAAATAACAAAAGGCAAGTTCAGAAAACACTTCTTGTGTTCCTGTCACTGTGAAGTCCTTAAACTGGAGTATAGAATAGGCATAATAGATCCAGTTGGAGCTGTCGAGTATAATGCTGGTGGTAACTTACACTTTTATATCTCCAGGGGCCAGTAGTGTACAGTGCATATTTGGCACCACAAAAGTTTTACTGTGAATCTTTTTGTTTGTTTTTTTTTTAATAATATATTTCTGTTCATCACATAGGGAACACACACTTTTTCTAGGTGTCTCCAGGTGTACAGGCATGATGGATACATTCCACATTATTCAATTACACAGCTAACATATTTTCTAGAATGGCATGTTGATTATTTCCTTGCAGGCTTGGAGCCTGTCCCTGAAACAGCTTAAAAAAATACAGAGCCAAATCAGGTGATGTCTTCTTTCCTTATATTAATTTGCCATTTCTTGTTCTAGTAGCAATAGAGTTTGGCTGGATCAGCTAATTGTGGAATTAAAACATTGCTTTATCTGTTGGTCCTCCTTGAAGAGTGTTTTTAAAGTTAGCCAGCTCCTCAAATGGATTAAAGCAACCTTACACACCATGAAAGAACACCCTAAGTGTACCCAAAAGATCATTCTCAATTGAACTTTGCATTGTCTTTGAAAAAAGATCTCATACAAAGCCATCAGCTCTATGGATGCCAATTAATAATTGGGAAGACAGCTGCCAGTTCAGTTATTTATAAAAGTTTGTTCACCAGTATTAACATGGAGAAAGTCAAAACCCTTGGTCTAGTTTATGTTTTCAGCTATATTTTGCCTTGTCCACTCTCTTATTTTATAAATAATTCCTATATCATTATCACTGCTGAAACAGCATAAGATACATGTCAGAGCATTTACAATTCAGAAAATGCCACGACTGAATTTGAACTTCGCCCTCCTGCAAACGAGTGCTGTGATTCCAGGACAAACCCTTATCCAGGGCCTGGTGGCAAACTACACAAAGTCTCCTTTTTCAGCACCTGTCTGCTGCAGCAGCCACTGCCTCTGCTTGGCCAGGGGCTCTATTTCGGGTTGACTCCAAAGACTTGCCCTACTCATCCACTCGTCCTACTTGTGTGGGCCTGATTAGCATTGCAGACCACGTGTTACCTAATGAAGCTGCCTGCTGACACACTCATAATATCTTTCAGGGAGCCTTTTCTACCTCTGCTCACAGCTGCTTCCAGTTCCTTTCCGGTGCCATTCAAGTTTTGCATTGCTGTGCAAGTCTTGCTGTGGGTTGGATCCTAATTCTGATTTCAGTGCCTCTCTGTGTGCATTGTCCTTGCCAGTGATTTGCTCTGCTACCTCTAGATTTTGATGGGAAGGAGTTAATTCTGGGAGATTTATAGCACAACTTGGATAAGGAACTTTTTCCTTCCTCCTGCCCAGCAAAGCATTTTGCTGCTCATACGGGACCAAGACTCAGCTGACAAATAACCCCACTGACATCAGCATAACTCAGCAGACTTATATCAGCTCAGGAAGCAGCTTTCCAGGGAATGCTGAAGGCCTATCTGCTCACACAGGCTTTTGCTTCTCAGATTGTCAGAAAGACTCTGGACTTAACCTTCACTGCTGACTTGACCTTTAAAGCCTGGTCCCAAGCGCTGCTCCTCCCCACCTGAAATAAAGTCTGCTCAAGCTCCTGCAGCCTGAGAAGGGTTGGCAAGACACCTCCCTTAGCACCTGAGGTCTGGCCCACACTCTAGCCTGGGGATAACTTAGGCAGCTCTAAAGCTTGTCTATGTTCAAAGGCATCCAGGGAGGGGGAGTTGGCTTGAAAACAGTTTATAAGGTTGAATATTTGGTTTTTCCTCTCCTTGTTACCATTAATAATTTGTCACATCAAGTTTTATTTTGCAGGACTGGATGTGTCTCTTCAATAGGTGTAATTTTACAGGCAGACACTAATTGGACAAGGGGCAATGGTTTTAAACTAAAAGAGGGGAGATTTAGATTGGGTATTAGGAGAAAATTCTTTACTCAGAGGGTGGTGAGGCACTGGAACAGGTTGCCCAGAAAAGCTGTGGATGTCCCATCCCTGGAAGTGTTCAAGGCCAGGTTGGGCAGGGCTTGGAGCAACCTGATCTAGTGGAAGGTGTTCCTGCCCCTGGAAGGGGGGTTGGAACTAGATGATATTTAGGGTCCCTTCCAGCCCAAGCCATTCTATGATTCTATGGACACCTGCAGCTCCAGGGAAGACCGCAAATAGGACCATTCATTTTTGATGGCTCGATCTTATTTGTCCAGCCCTGGAGAGATTTGTGATAACAAATATTTTCACTTGATAAATCAAAGTGGACACACAAAACCAAGATACACCTCACAGTAACCAACAACACTAATAATTTTTAAATAGCTCACCTGGTGCCATTTTTAAAATCTACTTTATATATCATAATTGATGACTTTATATCTTGTAACTTGTTTAATATGTCCCTTCTGATTGTTCTAGTGCTCAGATATTGAGTGATGCTGGAAGCCAAATGAACAGGAGCCTTATTCTGTGCACTGTCCTTGCAGTAATAGAAAGAGAACAGTAAACTGCATCATTAAAACAGTCCCTTATGGTTTTAGGTGACTCTGTCAAATGATCCCATTCATAAATCTATTAAACTCCATTTTCAAACCTGTTGTTATAAATAAGGGGGACCCCTGGTGGCCTAGTGGTTAGCATGCAGGACTCTCACCTCTGCAACCCAGGTTCGAATCCCAGCCAGTCCCCCGGGCAGATGGAGCCCGTTAGCCCTGTGAGGCCATCCATCTATGAGAAGGTCACTCTAAACAAACCTACGTCCTGAGGACCTCACTGCCATTGTCCAAGCTTGCTTGGCCCCGGCAGATGAACCTTAGGATTAAAGGGTGGGCTCAGTTCAGCGCAGGCTGTGTCTCACCTAAAAAATCCATTGCGCAGGCTGGAAAGGTAAAAAGACCTTTCCCCAAATCTTCGTTGACGAAGACTGGGCATTATTATTATAAATAAGAACCAGGCTACCCTAATAGTTACAATTTTGTAACTCTTTATAGTTTAAATGTATTTGTTCTTACATTATGTTTACACAAAGATTGTAATGTCTAACATTGCCAATAGTAACAGACATCTTCTGACCTGTATCAGAAAGTTCACAATTAAAGATAGGAGACGTAAATCACATTCTGTAGCAAAGTGGCCTTTCTATGTGCCTTTAAAGTATGCAAGTAGATATCTAATTTTTCAGGCAGCACAATGGAGTCAAAATTCAGAACAATTACAGAAAGAAATTTGCTAAAGTATTTAGCACTGAACAAAATTACAAAATGCAAGGAGGTTTTGTTTAATTTCTATTTCTAAACAGTGTGGTCTGACTATCTTCCTTATTTGCCAGCTCAAATACCAGCAAAGTATGAACTAGTTTGTAAATTCTAGCAAAGACTTACAACTAAAGCCCCTGGTTCGGCCTTCTGAAGCATGTCTAAAACTGTAGTCAGGTAAAATTTCCTACTGATCCATGAAATGCTAAAGTTTAAACAGTACCATTTAGCTGCAACCACCTGTTTCAATTAATTCTCTTACATCTTTCATGCCTTGAAAACTTTCATCTTTCCCTTTAAGTCAATTTGTCAAGGGCCACAGATGTTTTATTTTTGCTGAAACCCTATTATGCTTTCAGTAACAACAAGAGGCGAATTAAATAAATCTACAAAACACAGCATACATGGGGATCCGTCATCACTTGCAAAATATATAGGCATAGTTATCAAATAAGAGGAACAATCTTAAAGGACTTTGCAAGATAATGACCAGCTTTGTGCTGTACTTGCTGGATATTACATTCTGTTACATGCTTAGGGAAAGAAATAGTCTCATAAGTGGGGGGAACAGAGATGCTGGTTATAATCCTTGCTCTCCTGCTGGTCTGGCAGGCAGTATTTTACCTTCCACTCCATCTTGTGAATTTATGCTGAGATCTCTCTTTGCTTAATGTGTGGGGCATCACCTTTGGCAAGAGCCTTTCAGTATAATACTGAGATGGACAATAATCTGACACCAGAAAGTCATACACGGTTTTTCACATTCTTGATAAAACTAGAGGCACTTTATTGAGTGCTGTGTTACTAACAACACACTGCATAAAAATAAGATTATACCTTTGGATGCAATGCAAGGCAAATGCAATGAAGGTTTGTCTGAAACACTTTTAAAATCCTCCATTAGCACTTATTTCCCATCTATGGCTGTCATATTATATGACAACCTGTTCCTGCCACCTAACCACCACTCTCCCTGCGCTGTAGGTTCTGCCACACATAACCTATGAATCTTTAAGGAGACCTGCAGTTCTTTGAATCCTTCTCTCCGCAATACAGATCCTTACATTTCTAAACAAGCACAGAGAAAGGCAATTTTATAACTTTATAACTGGAGACTGACAGGATCATTTATCTCTCTTTGCTTTGTTTTTCAGGAGAACCACAGCAGTGCAGTGAAGACCTGGTTCTGCCTCTTTACATTATCCCCAGGATGCCTTTGGATTATCCTTTGAATTGTTCTATACCCAAACCTGACACACACCATAGACAACCTATAGGCCATTTATCCAGGAAGGCTTTTCCACAGAGCATCCTGAATCTATCAGTACATCACAAGTCTGCAAAGTATCATCCCTGCAACTGTGACCTTCCTGCTGGTGAATCCTGCAACTGTTTGACCTCTCCCAGAATTTCAGACAGTATCAGTTGCACATCCTGCCTTCACCATTACATTAATTTACCTTTAAAATACCTATCCTTTTGCTCCAGCAGGAAAATCTAGAAAGAAGTCTCCTGCATCTCATCTTGTATAAGCACCATGAAAGAAATCTTAATTTCTACCAAAATCCCCAAAATTCAATAAACTTGTGTTTTATATGATCACTATGTATGTGATCTTTGTATGATTTTGCCTGCTTAGATATATGTGACCACTAATTAGCTCAGCTGGTTAGAGCATGGTGCTAATAATGCCAAGGTTGTGGGTTCAATCCCTGTATTGGCCGTTCACTTGGACTTGATGGTCCTTGTGGGTCCCTTCAACCCAGAATATTCTCTGATCCTGTAATTAGTGCCAGGTTACAGCAGGCAGATACAAAGGAGCTCCACTGCAGGCTGACCACCGTGGCCAACATGCTTCGGGGGGGATAGGAGAAAGAATGAAGCAAGAGATATTGAGGAAAGAGCATTCCAGAGCTTTGGGCCAACCGTGAGCAAGTTCACGAGTTCTCAAATGTGCAAGGATGGTTTGCATCACCAAACTGATGCATGCGCGGGTGTCATTGTGCAAGACTTTCACCTCCAGCAGCTGACCTTGGCTCCCTCCCTGCTCCTCTGGGGTGCCCTGTGCCTTTCTGGACTTTCCAACAGACAGTTGGAACAGTGGGTTTGATGTATTGTGGTGTCTGGAAGGGAATGTAATGAAAATCAGAAAATTAGTTTTCAATCTCAAGTAAAACAGTGATATTCTTTAGTGCAATCAAATTCGAAGTAGTTCCATTGGTTGTAAAATATTTTATAATTATGCATTTAAACTGCCATAGAAAAGAAAAATTTGTGACATTTCAAGAGAAAAGTGTCTGCAGAATAGTTTTTTAAAACAGTTCCAACTGGAATAGATTTACCCCATCCCAAATGAAAAGGCATAGAGGGGAGATCTTAGTTAAGACTTTGATGTGTGTGTGTGTGATTGTTTGGATTTTCTTTATGCTGAAAGTTTTTGTTGGACACTTCAAACAAATATTTTGTGATTGAATGTCCTATTTCATTCCAATAATAATAATATTTTTAACGCCTACCTGAGAGTAGCAAAATGATAGCTTTACTCAATTTGGGGAACATATATGATAAGTGTTACAAATTATTTTTTATTCAGTAGCTTCACCCTAAAATTGCTCTTTCTGTTGTGGGGAAAAAAAACACAAAATTGTCAAAATTTATAAATGTTTCCACCATGTTGGCCACTATGCAAACATGTTTCTAATGTCTGGCATTGGAGAGAAAGACCTTCTTTGTTAGGATGGTTCTTGCTCTATGTTTGAGTTTGAGACACAAGTGAAAGGACCGCAAAAAGCCCTGAGAATTATTTCAAAATATGGACAGGACAATATTAAAAATATGTAAAATGTGCTTTTGAAAAAATGGCATTAATCAAGTGCGGTAATGTTATTTTCTGATCAAATTTTTAGATTTAAGACCTTTGTACGCAGAAAACATTTCCTGGAACTGCTCATGGACATGCCAAGGTTTTCATTATTTTTCTTCTTATCCTGTATCAAGGTACTGGAATTACAGTCTATATTTCTACATTTTTAATTCATCATGAGATTTGTTTCAGAATTCTTGGCCAAACTCAGCTCAAGCTCAAATATAAGGGAGCTTTGGTGTTGATTTTGCTAGGAAAAGAAAGACCAAGGCCTCTTAACATCTTGCTCCAAATGGGTAATGATGGGATAAATTCCTGAGTCCAAAATCCTCTTGGGTTTATCATGAAAATGAACTAAAGCAGAGCATTAGATCTACATGAGCATTATTAACCTTTCTTTTGCTGCTGAAATCTGAGGGCTGTGGAAGGTTTCAGCCTTATTTCAATCTGTAAAGTTCTAGGAAAACACTTTGCCTGTGCTAAAAGTTACTTGGTTTAAAATATGCTCAGACCCCATTGAAGTAATGGATCTTTGTATTGAAAATAGGCTGAAGATGCTGAGTCCTAATACGACGGAAGAATTTAGCAAGTGAAGATCAAGGAAATGAACCATTTCTCCTTTTTTTTTTTCCTGCTCCATTTCAGGGAAACAGGTCCTTCACCTCAAAAAGGAAATATCTCAATGCTAGAGGAATCACCATTGATGTCACAAGACCAATTAGAATTGTAGAATCATTTAGGTTGGAAAAAAACATCTCAGATCATTAAGTCCAACCATTAACCCAGCACTGCCAAGTCCACCACTAAACCATGTAAATCACTCTAGGGGTTCATACAGTCAATAGAGAGAAACATACTTTGAGGATGCAGTTCGTCTGATTTTAGCACTACTTTCTTTTTACCAAAATTATACTCAGCTGTGAAGTCCAAGGAATACTTAGGTGTAGATTCCAGTTACTCACTTTAAGCACTGGTCTTTGTTTATTGCTTTTACACTTATTTTTCCACAACTTTCTCCCTGGCTTCAGCCAACCACAACACCAGCTGTCCTTGTAGAAACAGATGTGTTGAACTTAATACAGGAAGAAACCAATAAGTATCCAAACAAATAATTCTGTCTTTTGAAGAACATGTTTCCCCCTACACTGCAGTCTGGAGGTGGGTGGCTATCCTGTGTAGATATATTCAAATTAACATCACTCCAGTTTTGTCTCCATAGGTAGTGAGGACTTCCTGTGAGTTGTACAATCCTGGAAAACATGGGGCGTGTGTATGCTGGAAGAGCTGTGCCTCCTGAGTTCCACAGCTGTCAGACTAAAGTTCACTTGGAGATGTCCATGTAAGATGCCATCACACAAGGATTTTGGGTGTATTTTTCTGTTGTCGAACATAATTGAAAGAGGTCACTTTTAAATGATGATTCAAATCTTTACAGCTTGGAGAGGGGATAAAATCTGAGGTGCTTACCTGTCTGGGGAAAAAAAACAGGACAGCATTTATCAGTTGTGACTTTCAAACAGGATCTCTGTGGAGATACAGACACATAACTGCAGTCCTGACTAAGGTATCTAATTTCTAAAGTGATCATTCTATTGTTTGGTGTTTTCCTGTAGATCAGTCTGATTGCTACGTGGCATTCTTACGTATCAAACTCAAAATTTTGGGGTTTGTTTGCAAACTCATTACAACAAAACATGGATTCTGCAGCACTTAGAAACACAGGCACTGATATTTTATTCTTCCTACATCTCAGACCCTAAAGAGTCCCCATGCTGCTCATCCTCAAAGGAGGATAGACGTATTTCATTGTATTCCATGGAATTTGTCTTCTCTATTGAGAACTCAGGTAGCATTAATTCACATCCTGGCCTCTAACAAGCTGCAACCTGACTAGAAAGAGTGAGATTAGCTCTCGAAAAACTTTCCAGCCTAAGGATAATATAGATATTTCATGTGTCACTCTCTTATCCTTATCACAGACATCTATATAAATGAGTTTCTGGTATTCCCCTACTTATCTGTTACACAGCATTACAGATCTGTAAGATTACACTTTCTATGGGCTCCGAGATTCCCCCTTGAATCCAGATATTCAGCATTGTTTTTCACCACACTTGGACTTTGTTCCACTTTTAGTAGCAGCACGAAGTCAGTCACATTTAAATCAGATGAAAACCTGAATTTTTCATATTAATTAAAGTTCAATAGATTCCTTATAAAGAATAGATGAAAGGAGCAGCAGTGACACGGGAGTCATGTAGGCCGGATTTTCTGCAGATTAGCTAAAGCTGGTATGAACTTCCTCCCTGGCTTTCTCGAATATTTCCTGATTTTTTGAAGAGAATGACAAATAAGGTTTTGTATAATAGCACAGAAGCAATTTCCTCATCATTTCTACAATGTAAAGCAGAGACAGGAATTAAAAAAAAAAGAGAAAAAGACCCAAATAAAAAAAACAAGGCTGTCTCTCCAAGGTGTTTTTTTCTTGAAATTCTGTTAAATGCACAAGGGCCTTATTATTCTCCACTATAATTCTCCCAGTCACACTGGGTTACAAAAGTGATGCATTTGGCTTTGGCATGTTTAGGTATAGATTCCTGGAAAAAAGAGCTAGTAGAGACTTTTAAAACTGTCAGTTTTTGGAGACTGATCATAATTGTTGTTTACAAAGGAATATTCCCACATTACTTTAGAAGCTCCTCTTTTGATATAATAGACTATATTATCATAGAATAGTTGGGGTTGGAAGAGACCATTAAAGGTCATCTATCCAACCCCAGCCTGCAATGAGGAGGGACATCTTCAACTACACCAGATTGCTCCAAGCCCCATCCGACCTGGCCTTGAACACTTCCATGGATGGGCCATTCACCACCTCTCTGGGCAACCTGTGCCAGTGTGTTACCACCCTCATTGTAAAAAATTTCTTCCTGATATCTAGTCTGAATCTACTCTCCTTTATTTTAAACCATCACCCCTTGTCCTTTTGCTACTAAAAGGTTTGTCCTCATCTCTCTTGTAAGTCCCCTTTAGGTACTGAAAGGCTGCAACAAAGTCTTTCTGGAACTTTCTTTCCTCCAAGCTAAACAACACCAGCTCTCTTGGCTTTTCCTCATAGGAGATGCTCCAGCTCTCTGATAATTGTTGTGTCCCTCCTCTGGACCCGCTCCAACAGGTCCATGTCTTTCTTGTACTGAGGACCTCAGAGTTGGAAGCAACTCTCCAGGTGGGGTATCACCAGAGTGGAGTAGAGGGGCAAAATCATCTTCCTTGAGCTACCGATCACACTTTTGATGCAGCCCAGGATACAATTGGCTTTCTGGGCTTAGAACACACATTGCTGGGTCATGTCCAGCCTCTCATCCACCAGCACACACAAGTCCTTCTTGTCGAGGCTATTCTCAATCTGCTCATCCTTCAGCCTGTACTGATACCAGAGATTGCCCCAGCCCGGGTACAACAGCTTTCTCTTAGCCTTAAATCTCATGAGATTCACGTGGGTCCACTTCTTGAGCTTGTCCAGGTCCCTCTGGACCGTGTCCCATCCCTCAGTAATGTTGACCACACCACTCAGCTTGGTGTCATATGCAAATGTCCTCAGCATGCACCTGAGTCCACTGTTTGTGTCATTGATGAAGATATTAAACAATACTGGTCCCAGCATGGACCCCCGAGGACACCACCTGTCACCAATGTCCATTGGGACATTAAACCATTGACCATCACCACCCTGTGAAGTAAAGTGGGCTGACTGCAGTCATGGGGTGGAGAGTGTGATGGATACAACTCCCCTGTTTGAACTAACTGCTAATCAAAGTTAATGCTATTGTGTGAGGCTGTAAATGAGAACACAGGACCAAACTCCTAAACCAGAAATGTTTAGACTGGAGAATGGGCTGATAAGAGGCCAAAACTGCATTAACACATCAGAAAATCTGGCTACAAATCAACCACTTTGCACTATAAATATCTGCAGCCATCAGCTCTGTTGAGCTCTCCCTCCATGGCAGCTGCATGGCAGTGATCTCCTCTTGAGTAGAAACACCTCTCAAGCTTACTCTCAAGGCTGAGAGTTCCCTTACTTGACCCTAAACAGTGATGAGTTGGTAATTTACATTTTTTTGCATACATGTAATATTTAATATACTTATGGTAAGCTTGAGCAATAACCTCTATATCCCATACTAACTTTTGCTGCAGGAAATAGTAGAGTATTGCCCACCAATCAGTCTGTACTTATTAAATATTTTACATGTCTAAATTTACCGGTGAAAACTATGGTCTATTAACCCTCCCTTGCACTTAACTAGACACTCCAAAACTGTCTTTCAGACCCAAGCTCTGTTTGGAGAAGGCAACTTCTTATTTCACACAGGCTTAAACATCTAAAAGAGTTAAGCCAGACTAGGCTGTAGTAAAGACTGAGGTTAATATCAGAGTTTATTATCTTCCCCATGACAGAAATCTGAACATTCCAGCCCAAGACAATACAGATGGCTTTGTACTGTTTCCAAAGTAGGTGGTTACATGGGTGAAGAAATCATGGATTGAAAGGATGCCTAAGCCATTTCATCTTGCTGAAGTATCCTGACAGTGCAACATGAAGATGTGCTGAGAAGCAAGAGATTTCTAGAAAGCTGGAAGGTAACCTACGGCAGCAGCAGCAAGCCACCAGAACATGCTGGTCTGATCTAGAGCTGTATGTAATCCACCTTGCCTGGGACTTGCCCCTGGCATAAGGGAAATATATGTACACCCTTGGTCCTGGTGTGTGAGCATCCACACACTTCCCAAAACGGACGAGTTAAACCTTTCATTAATTTTGGAGGATACACAGATCCACAGGGGCACAGGACCACTGTACAGACTTACAGGAAATGTTGGGGATTCATTTGGAAATTTCACATTACAGTGCACCATAATTCAGGTGCTCCCTACACACCTCATTCCTTCTTCTGTCAGGGCAATCAAGACATTACATGTGCAGTCAAAGGGCAATATAACAGGGACCATTGGGAATTTCTTACTCTGCCTCCTGGAAGAAGGCTCAGATCCTCAAGAAGCATTCAGCAACTCCCTTCTAATGTAAGTTCTTTCAAAGATGACTGTCCAGGCACTCCCAGAACTCATTCTACAACAGAAAAATGCAAATGAGCCTTCAACTATTGTTATCTACTAAAATAATATTTACAGATGCTGTAAACACACAGTAGTCCAACACATTTCAGTATAATTTGATAAGAACTATGCTGGGTTTGGCGGGGGTAGAGTTAGCTTTCTTCACTGTAGCTGGTAGGGGGATATGATTTGGATTCTTGCTGAAAACAGTGTTGATAATTCAAGGATGTTTTCACTATTGTTGGACAGAGCTTGCACACAGTCAAGGCCTTTTCTGCTCCTCATCCCACTTCACCAGCAAGGAGGCTGGGGGTGCACAAGGAGTTGGGAGAGGACACAGCTGGGACGGCCGAGCCCAACTGACCTAAGGGTCAGACCTTATGCTATCATGGTTGGCATGTAAATCTGGGAGAAGTAGAAGGAAGGGGGGAACATTTGGAGCGATGATGTTTTTCTTCCCAAGTCACCATTGCACATGATGGAGCCCTGCTTTCCTGGGGATGTCTGAACACCTCACTGCCCATGGGAAGTGATGAATTAATTCCTTGTTTTGTTTTGCTTGCACTTTCAGATTTTGTTTCATTGTTGGACTGTCTTTGTCTCAATCCATGAGTTTTCTCACTTTTACCCATCCTGTTGGGGGGGGTGAATGAGCAGCTGTGTGGGGCTGAGCTGGGGTTAAACCACAAGAAGAACTTAGATAATGTTCGTTTTCCAGGCAGAAAGACTATTACTACTTGAGATTTTTTTTTTTTGAAGAGACAAAGCAATAGATATGCTAGTGAGCCATGCAAAGACAAAGTCTACTGACTATTTTATTAGGGTTTGGAAAGTTTTAGCTTTACTTACCACTGTTTACAGTAGATATTCTAAGGTTGAAGAAACATCTTTTTATTGTCACTCACATTGAAATCTGTCTAGAGAATTCTAAATGATGGGTAATGAAAAACAAAGTTGAACATTGCTGGGAGGTATCTAGCAGGTACTGCAGGAGTCAGGTCAGGCCTTAATGTCTTCATTTTGGTCCAGGGGAAAAGAATAAACAGAATACTAATGAAAGTTGCAGATGGTACTAGAATCAGTAAAGGTTATCAACCCTAGTGAAATAATGCAAGAGGACCTGAATAGGTTAGGAATGTGGGCTTAAAGCAAAATTGTGTTTAGCCTGGAAAATTGCAAGCTAATCCCACCAGAGAAAAAATAATTAATGTTGAGTAGCAAAGGGAGGAAGGTAAAAAGAGCCTGAAATGCAGAGTTATTGAAAGAGATCTAATGTGAGAGAAAACTTTTAAGTTAGAGATAAATTTGCAGTGTGAAGCAGAAAGAAAAAATATTGTTGAGTTAAAGACTTAGGCAAAATTCACGTGTCATAAAACAAGATGAAACGGTGTAGCTTTGTGCATGGCAATATCTGGCAGAACATCTCTAAATGAAAGCATCTCAGTACCAGAGGGCAAAGTACAAGGAGTGAAGACATTTTTTTATTCCCTTCAGTGATAATTGTGTTCTAAGGACACAATAAAGTTGTTGAATAAGTCTTGCAAAAGAGGGATTGAATAAATGATGTGAAAGTGGGCATGTACCTCCAGAAACAAATATTTTCCTCTTTTACTAATACTTTCATTGTAGTTGGCCAAAGAGAATGAGGCAAATTTAAAGAGATCAAAATCAAGATCTAGTAGTCGGTGTAGCAGCCACACACAAAGACATAAACTTTAGCACTTCAGGCATTTGAAGGAAAGAGAAGGCAATTTTAGAACTGTGCAGTAATAAACTTTGGTAAAATTGGAAAGTAAACTAGATAGTACAGTAGATCTTCCACACTTATATTTTGTGCAATTTCCTACTGACTTAAGCTTTCCCATCGGATAAAACTTGATTTCTAGGAAAGCTTGTTTCAAATTCATCCGGTCTCCTGAAGGCGATTGTTTCAGTGTTTTCATTAGGATAGGGATTTTTTTTTGATCAGGTTACATTAGTCTAATTAATATGATAGATCAATAGATATGACTTAAGATCAGCCCTGGTACTTTGGTATTTATGGCTTCATCTAAACAGCTTTGGAAATAAAGCAGTAGTAATGCATTCCAAGGGATTGTGTTCTGTGTTCAGAGATGGATTTTTTTCCTATCCCCGACTTTCTTCATCTCTATAGAAAAGTTATTTAATATCTTTTAGACTTTCCTCACATATTGGTAGCATTGACATAGTAGTACACCTTTTCAAAATCTCCTGTCAATGTGTGGAATCTTCTGCATCAGAGAGAGATTTTATATCATGTAGCGTTATGTACACGCTGATATTGCATTTTAATTTACTATATTATCTGATTCATTTAAACTATTGTTTTTTGCTTCCAAAAGCTCTTAATTCTGAATTGACAGATTTTTATTAAATATTTCATAGTCCAGAAGACTTTCCTCAGTAAGTAGCAATTTTCAGACTGATCAAATTTTAAGCCTAATTTATGTGTTGGGTTTTGGCGCTTTTTTCCCTCGGACAAATCCAGGTTCTATCATTTCAGTGAGAGGTGTTTATTTTATGTATAACACTTAAGAATGATTAATGAGTTTCATTTTTAAGGCCAGATCTTTAATAAAATCTATCCTCAGTGCTGTAATAACTATTAACTAGTTCCATTGAGTTACCTAAAGACAGTTGAATTGAAACAAATAGAGTTAAAAACAAAATCGCTGCTTCATTACTTATGCTAAATGCAACATAGAAAATCCTAATCTTAACACAGGTAACATAAATTATTTGCCATAGAACAGCAGTGCAGTTGTACCTGGAAATGTCTGGGCTAAAGGTCATTGCTCTTTCTGCTTCATGGCAAATGGTCATTTAACGTTGTATAAAAGGAGCAGGGATTTCTGACGATACAGGATTGAGGCAAACTGATTGCTGGTTCTCACACTTGTCATCAGGAAAATCCCATTGTGTCCTCGCCTCATCAGACAATGAAGGGATCTGGAAAGGGAGTTAGGCTGAAATCTTGTGAGGTTTACAAAGACAGTTTGTTCAGACAGGCAGTAGGGTTTTGGCTCGTATTTTGACCCTTCTCTGTCTCTCGAGCTCAGTACAGGAGACCATCACCACTCCATTGGAAGGCAATTCCTCCACAGAGCCACACATGCAAGCTCTGGCCCAGGGAATGTGCCTGTGGCATAGGATAGGATACGACAGCGAAGCAGAGATCCACTGCAGCCTGTAAAGTGACAGCTAGGGTGCACTGATACATAAGTGCCTGGCAACTGCTCTAATTTATTGCAGTAGCTGTTATGGCTCTCTATGAAGCCTAAAATAATCTATGAGCATTTCACATTTTAATAGTATTCATGTTGAGGGCCTCTGTGTGACTGCAGCTATATGATAACATATGCCCCAATCGGATCTGCCCTTTGTGTACAAGATGACACAATTTGTGCACAGTTAGCCATGAGGGAGATGGAGATTATCCATTTCCAGTGCAGGCAACGCCGGGTCCTCCAGCCTCTCATATACACCAAAGAGACAAATATTTTCCTTTTTAAGAGCATTTACACCCTCAGAGCTCAACAGATGGGATGTTCTTGCCCTTCAAGGCAAAGCTCTGCTGTCAGAAGAGACACAGAGGACTAAGTAAGTAGCAGGCGCAGAAACTAGTTAAGAGTTTAATGGGATTTGGCTGATTATTATGTTTTCTTTCACTATAATTAACTCATATTTTCAATAACACCATGGACCTCAAACAAGAGACACCATTAGGAGCCTGTACAGTTTCCAGCAAAGAAAAATGCTGTCCAAGAAGAATATAGCTGTTTATAGAAACTAAGCACTTCAAAAAGTTAGGAAAAACTACAGTTAAGATAACTAGTGCTATTCACTCCCTCCTCTGAACCCATAGTGTCTGGTGCCACATAATCATGTGTCCCTCATTACACAATTTCTCTTTGCCCATCCAGCCAATTCCTAACAGTGCAACTCCAGTCTCCATGTCTGAACAAATCCCCTCTGACTTACTGCTCACCCTTTGCTTCCAGGCAAGAAGACCTGCATAACGAACCGGTTCTCCTCTACAGCTGCATGTCAGTTTTAGTTCTAGTTTTCCAGGCACTTCTTGTCTCCTTTATCTTTCTGTCCACCTGAACACAAGTCCAGATTTGCTCTCCTAACGTAACATCATTTTTGCTTCTCTTGTCTTTAGTTTCAAAGCTCAGATGACCATATCTACCGTGGTTGGTGAAGTGGGTGTCAGCCTTGAAACCAAGCGGCGGTCACAAATCCATATCAGAGAATCAGAGAATCACAGAATGGTTTGTTTCGGAAAGGATCTTAAAAATCATCTCATTCCAACCCCTCTGCCATGGCCAGGGACACCTTCCACTTGACCAGGTTGCTCAAAGCCCCATCCAACCAGGCCTTGAACACTTCCAGGGATGGGGCAACCACAATTTCTCTGGGCCTAAACCTTCTCTCCTGAAATTTGTCTCTCAAAATTAGGGGCCATCGTGTCATTCCAGTCGTGCTTCGCCACCCCCTAAACCATGCAGGGTATAGCTTGTCCATCCTGTGTTTATTTCTCGCTTCTCCAGAAGTGCCCTCATTTATATAATTTTCTTTATGGATGTATATTTTTTTTGCTGTCCCTGACATAAATGTCATCCCGTGGACAAATTTCAAGCCCCTGTTTGAATCCCATCAGAAACACAATCTTTGCAGACCTCCTGAAAGAAAAATCAGCTGCCATCTCAAGATGCTTTGCCCCCAGCCTGACTTTCCACAAGGACTGGGCTGATTTGACCAAAGTTTTCCAGCAATCAAAGGCAGACCCACAGCAGAGAAAAATTTAATCCCAAAATGTAGTGTAATAAACAGCCATAAGCAACTGAAAATAGGGTTATGTAAAAGGAAACATTGTGAATCTTTGACAAGCACTGTTCCTAGCCCCGCTAATAAAATACTTTTTTGACTGGTCTGATATTCCTTGATCCTCCTGTAAAGATTGCAAAAGATAAAGAAGATTTCACAGGCAGGCTCAATAAATACCAAATCATGTCTTTGTGTATTTGCATATTTCTCACCTCTTAAGTTTTAAGCTCAAAAGCTAAAAAGGTGTTCGTTCAGGAGCTGACAGCCTGCACTTCCTGAATTCCTGTTGGATTCCTCCCAGATCTGCGCAATAAGGTGCAAACACAGAAGTCAAATGTCAGGGTCAGCGCTGCACACACAGATGCCTTTTTGCGGAGCAGCTCACAGAGCACACTCCTATGGCACTTGTCAGGATTTACTGAGCACATTTAGGGAAGCTGCCAAAGTGTTTGGAGTGCTTTGGCAGCAGAAGAAACAGCTGGTCCCATCAAAGTGATCACATTCTTGGACATTAATTTAGCGTCTGAGAGGATGGAGTGATGCTTGCCAGAGAATAAGCTCCATAATCCTAAAGGGATAGTGACTCGGAAATTACAGGCTAGTAAAGGTGTGGTTAAAGCTGTTGCAAGTGCCTTGTTAACAGGTTGCTTGAACCTTTAAGAAAAGTGTATTTAGGCAACACGCAGTTCCAAACTGACAAGTTCTTTCAACAGAAGGAACTATAGATGGACTGGCATTGTAAGGCATGAGACTCTGAACATTGGGAGCCATTTTATGGAATCTCAGTAAAAAACAATAAGTCAGTGCTGGTGCAGGAATGAATTATTAATGAGTGTTTATTATGAAAATGCACTTGAATGAGTCTGAAAGGTTTTCTTCTGGGGTGCACATTCTGGAGATTTATGGGTTTATGCATCAGAAAAAAACATAAAATATGCATTTGTGATAAGCCCCGTTATAATGTTTAAGGTCCATTGCTGTCTGATTTATTGTGGCATTTCCTAAACACAAGATAAGTAGCTTCTGTAAAGTTTTGGCGTTGACCATCTCAGAATGGCCAGAGATGCCTTTTTTATTTCTTTACCCAGTCTATAGCAATGAGAAATGTCCAAATAATTCCTGAGCCAATTATTAAGTCCTTTTCTGCTCCCAGGCTGTAAAGAAGAAAATATAAGAGTCAGTTATGAACACCTGAACTTAATGTTAGTATTGAAAGTGTGGTTATCTCTTCTCCTTCTCCTATTTACACCACAATGGAAAATATCCCTTTTCACCTTGGCGACAAGGCTGTTATTGCAACAGTAGAAAATTGCTGAGTAATTTTCTTTCTTTGCTTAACTCTTTGTAGTTTCAGCACCTGGAATTTCCATTGAATCATCATTTACCACCCATTTAATGCAACCAAACATCAAAGTAAACCCCAAGACACATTATGAATAGAGTTGGCACCCTTATCTTCCACACTATTTCTCCTGTGAAAAGAGCGGGAATTTATACACAGCATCTGTCTCTCTTTCCTGTCTTAGGGCTTTACTTTCACACTACAAACTATTCTTAAGACACAGGTATTTGGAAGGTTAACACACAAGGATGGATTAATTTATCAAAGCACTAAATTCCATGGAGATATTTTTTTAAGTCAGCCACCATTGATTGCAAGACAACAGGATGTACCAAGGGGACAGAAACACAGGTATGAAAAATGAATTCCACCATAGGCAAGGCAACAGGGAAGGACTAAGATGTGTAACTGTCATTTATTAAATCACATAAACTACTGAATTTTTTCTTCCTTGAGAGGAAATTGTAGTAAGCAAAATGATGATCTTTTAATTGAAATTGTAACAAGATATTTTTTTCAGCTGGGAAAAAAAATAAAATTAACTGATTGTTACCCACAAGGCAATCAGAAGTTTAAAACCTTAGTTTGCACTTTACCAAACCATTTTTATGGGCTGGATTTGTCTGGGGGAAGGGAGAAGTCTCCTTCATTTTTTTTCCTAACATCAATAATTAACATATATAGGTCACCACATCAGATGTAGAAATCCTTCAACAACACTCTACTTCTGAAATAATGCACTAGATTCAAAGACCCCACAGAACTGTACACAAAGTACTCCATTAGCAGCAGGTGCTGTACAGAAAAGCTCTCTTTAAAAGAGCTTTTAATTACTGTATATCTTTGTTTAGAAGCCACCTTCAACTACCTTTTCCTTGCAAGCTGCAGAGGAAAGCAATTAATTGTACAAAAAAACTACCCCCAATTTAAAGCTGCAGGAGAAAGCAATTAGTGTAACAGAAGACTCAGCTTGTACACAAAGCAATACGGTACATGAAGTCACCAGGGGCTGGGTATTACTTTGACATAATTAATACATGTTGTAAATCTTAAGATGTGCCACTACTGAAAGTTGAAAGTCATAGCTGGTTGTATGGCCTGTGTTTATTCCCAAGCCTCCCTCTAACAATGGAGTTGGCTGTTTACACAAAATTACATTTATCTCTCTCAGCTGTATAATTCACACCTTCTCTAAATTCCCTTTCCACAGGAGAAGGGTTTCAGTAGAGCTGAGTGAGCCCCTTTGCTTCTAAGGGGCAGGAAGGCACAGGGGTTTGTTTATTTGAAGTGAGGCCATTTAGATAGATTTGGCTGCAAAGAAAGACTTCAGATCCCACATCCCCAGAAAGGGGTCTTTCTGGTCTCTTTGGCATTTGCCAAGTTTACAAGTCTTGATTTTAATACTGGAACTAATCTCATACTAAAACCTCTTCTTCAACCCTTTTCCCATCACAGTATAGCAGAGTCTTTTTAGACATAGTGCAAAAAGGGATTCAAAGGTTTTGTGTGTTTTTTGGTTTTGGGGTTGTTTTACTTCTTTAAATAGTGGAAATTTTAAAAATGGTTTCAGTGTTTTTAGGAGCTAATATCTGAAGATCAATGACATCAAAACTTGTGGAAAAAAAAAAGAAAAAATCCAAAGAACAACAATAAAAACCCAAAACAACAAACAAATCTCAAACTACTCAGTAACTCTACTGAAGTTAAAGGTAAAAATGTTCCTGACTAAAACAACACCAGAAAATGCTTCATTCAATAGTGTTGTAGAGGATACAAAGGTTAATTAGATACTTTCTATTGCATTATATAGCAGGAAACCTCTATTAATTACTGCTTCTTTAACAAAACTGATTCATTAAAAACTGACTAAAGAATGGAAAAAAAAATTATCTTTCCCATTCCAACCCAAACTATTCCATGTTCTGTATTCCAAAGTCCATGACCCTTAATTAAAATTAGACACTAACGGAGACATTGAATCGTTAATATTAACATACAGCATCATTACAATCCTAAAATGAATGAAATTCCACCCACTTCTTCTAAACACCTCAGTGTTTGTTCTTGTGTACTCTTGTGCCCTACATTACAGGAGGAAAAAAAAACCACCTTATTTTACCGCTATTTTTATTTCAAGTTAACAGCACAAGTAAGGTGTTTCTATAAATGCTTGATTTTACGAGCTTTTGTGCATTTTCTCAACCAATTAGTCAAAGTATCTCCTTGAAAGTATCTCCTTACTAAATCCAGCTTTTTTAGTTTTCGTTATTTAGTGCACTACAGTATTCCTTTAAAGACAGAGTTCAATTATTTGTCTTTTGAAGGTCTGAGTGCCTTGTTTAAAATGCCAAGTGCATTAAAAACAGTCCTCCCTTGACTTTTGCAAGGAGATATAGAAGGATAATAAGTTTGTTGGATTTAAAGGAATTTTGAAAATGATCATGTGTGTGTGTACATGTACATGAAGACACCAAAATAAGGATTAAATGCTGTCAAATCATCAAGAACACTTACCATTTTTATTTCTTAACAAGGAACAAAAAGAAGAATGTTTTACAGTTAAAACAAAAGACAGAGAGTCAAGAGACACCGAACTTGGATGAAAATTTATACTAAAATATTTTACTACCACAAAAATGGGCTTTAAAGCCGCACAAGTGTAAATGAGATCAAATTCTAGTGGAAAAATGTTGCATTTTTGCTAGGACTACTTGGGGAATCTACTGTTGTACGTCTTCCTAATCATGTTTATGGTCTTTATGTATTTCCATTTTTAAGATAACAGTTTATACTATCTTTTCCCTCTATACTGATACTGAATCCACAGGGGATAGCAAAAAGTTTTGTAGATAACACAAGTCCGCTAAGAGATCTTGGTAAACTTCGCAAAGATGTGGTTGTCATCTATGCCAATTTAATCCTCATATCTGTAATGGTGGGAGATTTCTACCAACAACAGAAATGGCTTCAGGTCATCACCTCTTGAAAGGGTCTGGAGGCTTTAAAAAAGAAGAAAAACAACTTAGAAGCTGGCTGTGGTACCAATTTATCATGGCTGGGTGTTCATGAACAGGAGCCTTAGAGGGCTGTAGGCAGACCTTGAGCCCCCTTGTTGTGCAACTCCTGGTGGTAGGACGACCAGGTCTACATTGATGAGGAGAGGCTGCAGAAGGGATGGAGGCACAGTAGCAATTAGTTTCTGCAGAGTTTTCCAAAATCTATTTAGAAGCCAATTGTCTATGGCAGGCATGTTCAGCACGCATCTCTTTCAGTGTAAATGGCAAACTTCTAGTAAAACAAAGATTAATTCAATTAAGTTTAAAATTTCAGCTTTTAGTTTTATGGTTGCACACATAAGTAGAGCAATAACTGAATACAAACGTTGCATGTTTACTGTGGCATGATTCAAGCAATTACTACTACAGTATTAAGGAAAAGCATCATTTCACTCTTTTAATTTTATTTTATAATTAGGCAGGAACCATATTTTGGTGAGTACATTTATAGTTAGAAGTTATATATTACGGATTTTTTTGTTTTGGGAGGATGATTTTAGCCCTGTTGCTACAAGCCTGTCAGCAACAATTAAAATAGTTATATAAAAAAGCTATTTGTAGCCTTTGTACTTGTTTTCTTGTTAGTTTTCATCAAATATTTCACAGTCATATGATGTATGCAGTCTGATAATAGTCACTAGCACAGACTGTCAAAAATGGTTTCAAACATCTGCTTAAAAAAAGCTTGTAATGTATTGGGATTATTAGTTCGTCCTTTTCACACGAGTGTTGTGCCTCATTATGCCTCTGACTTCTGTTGCTTTTTGTTCTCAAAAGTGATTTGAAAAAGTTTAGAAGGAAAACTTAAAAGCAAAGCAAAAACAATACTGGCAACTTTGTTCAACTGCCAGAGTTTTAACCGCTTTCTGTTGAAAAATTTTCTTGACTTTCCATTCAAATAATTTTTGTACAAGGTGTTACAGGAAGGATTGACTGCGTGCCTGCAAAGTGCAACACAGCGAAGCCTGTGTATATTCTCCATATACCATACTATTAAAATCAATCTGTTCAGGTTAGTTTCCATTCTGAGGAGAGCTGAGAAACACAACCACCGGTTTCTGTCACGTGCCGTGTCGCATCAATTAAAAATAAATTAAATTTCACGCAAAGAACCTAACTTAAAAATCCCAGCAAACAACAACAGAACCTTTCCACTAATGATTTCCAGTCATCAGAAGTGGAGAGAGACTCAGACAGCAGACAGCATGGTCCCAGCATGCTTTTTGCCTTTTTTTTTGTTTGCACAGTAGCTGTCAGTTGCAGCCCTGCAGGTAGTAGAACCCAGTGGGAAGAGGGGCGGGACAGAGCGATGCTGCCTGAACTGACAGCAAATTTAAATTACTGAGCTTTCTTTTGCTTTTTTTTCTTTCTTTGCGTGCCCTTTCTTTTTTTTTCTTTTTTTTTTTTGGTATTTTTCTACTCTGCGACAAACTGAAAAGATTCGAGCACACGCTAATTTAACAACCCTGCTTCGTCGTCTTCTTTTTTTTCCCCCTTCTGCTTCCAGGATAATTAAAAGAGAAACCTGTAAAGGCAACGTTCCTTCAAGCAAGTTGGTGCTGTAACGTGCTGGTAAGATGAATTTAATTTATTTTTTTTCCCTCTCCTCATCTTTTCTTCTCCTTTTTTGGAGCTGAAAGCTTTTGTATATCTAACGCAGTCATAAGTGTGGTTCCCCTGCTGTGGAGGGTTAGAATGTAATGAAAAGGTGTAACTGCTTGATATGTGACCTTCTCCTATTACTTAAAATGGGTAATAACAGCTTTCCTGCCTGTCCTCATGATGCTTTTCTCTCTGTGAATTGACTATTTGCTCAACAGAACCGATGCTGTGATTGTCGCACTATGACAATGAGGACTTGATTGTTTTTTGGTTACTGTTCCATGCTCTTATCACAACAGATACTTGAGTTGGGGGGTTTGTGTGTGTGAATTTTTTTTCCCTCTCAATGTTGCCTGAAGCACTGATACGACAGGGGGGTGGAGATGGGGGTGGAGGAGATGGTCTTGGGTATCATCCTGCCTGTTCAGCTGTTTACTAGGCAGGGAAGTGCAACATTGAAACTTTTTTAAAAATTCTTCTTGCATCAAGTGGGGTCAGTGTATCCAGGATTTATTGTTGTCAGTGCTGGGTAAAGTTCTTGCTGTCCCTTGCATTGTTGTTCCGGAGAAGGGGAGAAGGGATGTTCCACTCCACGCCTTGCCATACCATTGTAGTAGCTAATTACAAGAAGCTGACAAACTTTGAGATGGAATACCAGAAGCTGCTTTTGTAAAGAATGAGTTTGATGCTGTGGATCGTTTCCTATGAACACCAGCGTGCCAGATACAGTCAGATCTGTATTATACACGTTGCAGTTCCTGCCTTGCAAGTCCTCTGATTTCTGAGATCTCCTTTCTAGTCTTTTTCTGATGCTATTATGTTATCATTTTATTCTTCAGCAAATGAGATGTGTTTTGCTTTTGCTGTGTGTTTACTCTTATAAAACTTACAAGGTGACATGCTTTTTTCAGGGTTTCTGAATGTAATTCTGCCAAGTATTAGATGCTACAACACCTACTGAAATCAACAGGAAGGCTGAGCTTGTCCTGTGTTTAAGAGGAAGCTTCTGAATACTGGCAGGACTGGATCTTATCATTGCTGAACTCCCTCTCTTCTTCTAGCTGCAATTAGTTCTTATTGCACTTATGATTGGATTATGTAGCTTTTACTACAGTATTTAGAATAAACACTACTCTTACACTTAGTTGTTCACAGGTTTGTGGTCGTGCTGATGAAAACTTTTTGATCATAGGATGGGAATTTTTGGAGAAATTGAGTGGAGTTAGAAAACCAGTGTAATTCAGTCCTCTGACTCCTTGAAAACTCTTTGCCATATTTTGATTCTTTTTAAAGGTAGTGTGAAATGACCAATCTGCAGATCGATGCATCAGACTTTCCAGACCCAAAGGTGTCTTTTGCCAAATGCATAATGTGATTGCATGAGAGAAGTTGTGCAAGGAGAGGGGACATGGGAAGGAGTGGGATTTAACACAGTGTCCCTTTCATGTCCCTGGAGAAAAGGAGAGGACGTGCCAGTGCCATATGGAAAATCACATTCTTTCACAGCCACTTTGTTTGGGCAGAGGGTTAAGGGTACTGCACTTGCAGAAGTTCACCACTCCCTATTTCAGCCTCAGTTTCAAGTACTGTGATACTTTTCTGAAGGTTTACTTCGCTTGTGCAAAAAGTGCTGGTGTCTTGCTAAATGAGGTCATTGTAGCTCCCACATCTTGCTTTTGCCCTGACAACTTGCCTTCCCCCACCCCAACACCAAGGTCTGCAAGGCCCAGAAAATTAGGCTTTGTCTCTTGTAATCCTGAACTCCCATCCATTTATAACCAGAGAAGAAAAGGGTTGAATTCAGTGTTCTTGTTATGGAAATAAGTTTTTATTCACTCAGTATCAACTGACAGTTAGAAGCGTATCTGATGTAATATGAATAAACTGTAGGCTGTTGTCGGTAAATTATGCAGCTATAGTCTCACATTCTCCAAGAAATAGTGCTTTTACAATGCTCAAGTGGCCTAATGGGGTGAAACAACTACCAATACTCTTGTTTGAGCCTCCCAATCACCCAAAGTCCTGAGAAGTCCATGGTGGTTGGTTCCCACTGTCCATGGTGAACATCTCAGCAATGGGTGAGGCTGCATGGAAGGAGAGACTGAATACAGCCAGGGGGCTTTGGTCACAGAGGTGATGTCAAAGTTACTGTTATGAGGCAATATGGAAACAGTACAGTCAAGTTTAGACACTGAGTTTGTAGCCAAGAATTAGTTCCTAAACTCTTAAAGTATAAGAAAGCTGATATATGTATCTTTAAAAAAAAACAAAACAAAGTAAACAAACATCATATAACCCCATCTACCAGTTTACATACTCTTTGAATTTAGTCTTTAAATATATTTATTTTTTATTAATCTGTGCACTATACATTGTTGTTGGCTTCTAGCAATACTGTCCTCTATTCAGTGCTTGGAAATTTCTAGTTGAATGCAACTGTTTTCATTATAACAAAAAAGAAAACAAGCCAGAAAACTTGCTGTAATTTCCTGTCAATAACAGAGAAATAAGAAAACACTAGGCTAATAAAAATGATAATCTGAGTTTACAACTGTTAACAAGATTCCTGAATAGAAATGGTGCTATTATGCACAAAGAATTTCTATCATCACTAGAGGAATGCAGTATAAAATTATGAGTTTTATTATTCGGGTCCTGTCAACCAATCAGAAATCAGCTCATAATCTTACTTGTGAAATACCATAAGTTTTGGCATCTTCCCTCCCCTCCTATTAATAAAATATTAAAGAAATTTTATAATTAGAAACTTTGATAACATAACTATGAGTTTCCTTTGCAAGAAAAAGCTGGCATAATTTTATATTTCTTCCACATCTCTAACATTTCACATGGGGTCTGAGTTGCACGCAGCAGGTAAAATTAGGGTAAATCACAGACTTGCCATGGGCAATAATGATGGGATTTCATCAGTTTCTTTCTCCTGGGAGAAGCCAGATTCCAAGATTTTTTTTTCTCAGGACTCTGAAGGAGTACTAAAGAATATGTCATAATACCTCTGTCCCTGAACGGGATTATTTATTAGCATTACATTTCTGGTCAGCTGAATTCAAGTTTCACAGAGTCATGGTAAAATTCTTAGATTTTAACCTCTGAGGATTTTTTTTTCCATTCATCAGCTAAAAGATTCTTACATATTTCTTCTAACTGGAAATGATTTATGGCATTATAAGGAGTTTGCTGTGTTTCCATTTGATTTAACACATTAGCTATGGTCTTCCTTCACTAAGAACCACTCTCAAAACTCCCCCAAATGAAGTGAGAACATTGTACATGGGCTCAGAGTGACCCCAAGCCTCTGGTCTTCTCTAACTACTGATTAATAACCTATTGGACCAACACCTGCCAAGACATTTCTTCCACCAGCCTGGCAGCCAGTCACATGTCCTTCATCTCCTTGTGATATGGACTGCAGGGTCCTTGGGGCTTCTAACCCTGTGTAGGGCACAGAAAACCCTAAAAATAATCTAATACCTCCTAATTACTCTCATCATTCTGAAGGCAACAGAGCTCACACTATTTGTCAGATCACTAGATATAAATTAGGAATATAAATAAATATTTTATCTATTGAAGTAAACAGTAAAATATCAGTAAGAAGGAAACAAAGTAAAAAGAGAACGAACTCAAGGCCCAAAGAGCTCAGTTCTAGACTATAATTGTCATCACCCAAAATCTTCCTTTCTTGTTTAGTGTGTCCAATGGCCTGTAGTGATAACAACTCCTGCCCTAAGGCTGATGTGCTTTGAGAGCTCTTAGAGCTACATCTTAAAGACGTGAATGGTCACCTTCCTTGAGGATGATAACAAAGTGGGAGCAAAACAAAAGCCCTGCATATGTTTTTTTAGTTTGCTTTCTCAAACTCCAACTGCATCTGTATTATCCATCTGGTCATGACATTTCGGCACCAGAGGTAGGATTCACCTCATCCAAATGTTAGTGTAGACACCTACGTCTGAGCATACCACCTCTAGCTCCCTTTACAGAGAAAACAAGCAGGTGCTTCCTGGGAGTGATTTATCTGACCTATTTTAAACCTCTGTTTTCTTTCAATCCCACTGAAGGACATCACATTCAAAACTCAGATCATTTAACTGCCTCTCATCCTCAAATTTTCTTAATTAACCGTACTGTTACATTGCTAAATTTAGACTTCTCTTGTAACTACTTCATGAAGACAGAGGACTTAAAACTCTGTAAATTATATAACTTGAAAAAAACTCATAGTACCATTGACTTACCAAGCCCCATACACATGGCAGTGGGCTTAAAACAAGGCTAATCCTAGTGAAGTTAGGACTGGATTGCATACACACATGCATATATCACTGACATAATGTCACTCACATATATCATTAGTACTCCAAGACTGCTGGGGGGAAGCTGTCACAAGTGCATTCCAGGCAATGTGTTTAACGTCCAATTAATCTTGTTCCTCACGGTTAATTTTATTAGGCTGAACTGATCTAGTGAAAGGAGGAGCTGTGATTGGTTCACTTGTTCTACTTAGCAGGCCAGTGGCATTTAAAAGTTATCTTGCAATGCTTTAAAAAAATCTAAAAGTCAGGAAACTCCGCGAGTATGATGAAGTCTACCTAATTTAGGCACCGGTATTATAATGACTTGATGCTCCAGATGTAAATTCCCTTATCCATAGGAAGCTATGAGCATTTGAGAAGTTTCAGACAGATAATTTTACTTCCTAATTTTTTACAGCTAAAACTGCATTTACAGTCCTAAATGTATATGCTGCAGTGAGATTCCTGTCTCCCAAATGTTACAGTGTACTTCACCTCTGTGTCTCATCTGGCCATATGTCGACGAGCTAGTTGCGTCCTCTTGGCCCTGTACTTGATCCCCAGACTTTTGCTTTCATACTCCAGTACATGATGTGTGATATGAAGTGTTGTGGGTGTTGCTGAAGGGCTCACATCCCACTTGAACAGGGGGTTGAAAGGGGTAGAGGGAGCCAGGGACAGAGCAGCTTTGTTTGTAAGGTCTAGAGGCAGTGCTACCTAAGGATGACCATAGCCATCATTACAGACAGATTTCTATTCAAGGAAATTCTGATTAATTTAAAAAGTAACTGTGTCGGCACATAAATATGTATTGATATATACACAAACACACAGCATGACTGTTGGACACATAAGACCACACTAGATAGGTAAGACAGTCAGCAATACGGACACACTCTATCCCAGACAAACATTGTCTCCCTTAGGATTCATTTCTCTCTTCATTTAGGTAACCTTCAGCATCCTAAAGACTAAGTGTAGGTTTGGTTTAAGTCAAGGAAACTGGATTTTACCATTCATTTAAGCATAAAATGGTTGATCATCCACTCAGCTGATGATCCACTTCATGATATGGTTTGGTGGGCATGTGTGTCCAGTCAAAGAAGGTTTGACTTGGTGATCTTGGAGGTCTTTTCCAACCTTAATGATTCTGTGATCATCAGACATGATTGAGGTAGCTTTCTTCTGGACCTGGGTTCTAGCAATGATTTGTATAAATATTCTTTATTCAAACAAGGGGAGTGGTTGGATTTTGAAGCATGAAGAAAACATGTTTCTACACAGTAGAACTGCTCACGTTAACAAAGGAGCTCTGAACACAGGATTTCATCTCACATATTTGCTGTGTTCAGTAATTAATGTATAAGCACTGTATGAGCCACTGACAGAGTGAGCAATCTGAGTGGCCCTCTGCCTGCACCTTGGATAACAGGAGACAGAAGTATAGATTAACAGTGGCTCTTAATCAATGTGATGCAGTCAATGTTTTCCATAGGCGCTCCATTAATAAGCAGCTCGCAGTTCTACTAACATCTTTCTTTTCCTGTACCCCAATTCCCTTGCAATTATGAAGGACATATGCATACTAAATGAAGCTTTTGTGCTCAAGTGAAGAGCAAAGGTTGCCTACCCAGTGCCACAAAGTGAGAGAGACCACACTCCAAGGACATTAAAGGCTGGGTACTCTTGCTGAACAGGTTTACACATTTAAGCCTTGATCCTGCAAGGACTTACACACATACTTAACCTTACACACTGCAAATGAAATCCTAGGCCTCTCAAAATCAATGACAAAAGTCCACCGACTTCAAAGGGCCACTCTGTGAATAGCTTTTTTGGCATCACTGCAGCCACACAGCATGCAGAAATGTCTGAGCTGATCTCCCCAACCTTGCGTGCTTGCATGAAGTCTTAAGAGATTGAGTGAGCTGCTAAGTGTATCTTTCAAAACATTCTTACAACAAACTATAAGCATTCAAAGATGTTTTCTTGTTTGATCTGTGCTCTTCAGGAGTTTTACCCAAACCCTGTGGTAAAACCTCCTGAAGTAGTCTGTGAGCAATCCATAATGCAATTCCCTCTCTGGTTAGTATTGTGTTCTGAGCAGGTTGTTTTCCTTACTTTCCAGAAGATCCAGTCTCTGGAGTGAGATGATTATGCTGAAATCACATCTTTCTCTTTTAAAGAAAAAAAAAAATCTATCGCTCACATGATTTTATAGGAAATCTGGGAAATATCTACTGAAATGACTTACAGATCAGAGAAAAAACCAAACAAAACAAAACAGCGTATGAATTTGTGCAGTATTTAACTGCTGCTTTTCATCTGCTTTCTGCTGGTAACTGAGATATTCTCTTGCAAAATCTAACATCTTTCTCAGGATCTGTTGCAGATGAGAAACCCAATCCTGGCTCTGTTTCAGTGTGTAAAACTCTCCTCTGGCATTGGTACCTCTCAAACTCACTGTGGAGTCCTGAGGAGTTTGGTGAAGAGTTGGGGAGAATGAAAAGTGGTGTTAGTCCCATTTTTCAGCATAAATCCCTTTCCAAAGCAGGTTGAGTCCATGATCCAGTGATGCTGCACAGACCCTCTGGCTTTGCAAGTGGTGCAGCGTGCTCCCAGCCCCCACAGTGGCTGAGATGCTGTAGCTGGGGGGGTCTGTGGCTGTCCTGAGTAACACCAAGTTCCGACAGCAAAGCTCATGCTGGTAAGTGCAGATCTCGTGAGTGAACCAGTTAACAACTGGTGTGCAGATGCACCATTGCAACTTGCACGTGCTCTGGACTAGGAAAGTTTTGGCTACCATCTCCCTAAGCCTGCAAAAACATGTGTGAGGACAATGCAACAAGGAGCAAGGATTTGGAAAAGAGATTTATAAAGTTTTGCATCCCAGTTATGCTTTAGGATAAGCCTCTGCTAGCATTTGTGTAAGCCAAATTACTGCTTCTCACCTAAATTGGGAGCAGTCATTTGAAGAGTAGGCTGGGTGAGCCCAGTGAAGCTTTTTTTTTTCTATTTCAGCATTTTCCTCTGACACGTTTCATTGCTCTAGCAGCACAAAAAAAATCCCCAGACTTTACTCTTTTTTTGGCTTTTACTGTAAAGGTATTTTAATATTATCTTCATCGTGCTCCTGTACTAATGGGCTTTATATATTCCCAGCAAAGTCCTGTGTGAAATTCTTAACCACAGAGATTACAGAAATTTACTGCTTCACTGGCATGGTCAAGTTGCCACAAAATTGCATTTGTTAATGTGAAAACACATGGCACCTGCCATCTCTGAGCATAAGGATTTTAAATATGGCTTGGAAGAATTTAAGAATGCCTATAAAATGGGGCTTGGCCGTGTCAGTTTAGCTTTAGGAAGGAGACTGTGCTATAAAATCCTCACCCATAATTGGACACAAGTGACAGCTTTACTTAACTAGTGTTCACAAATGAACGAGCAATGAAACTGTTCTGCCTTTCTCACCCCAAAAGAATGACCATGGCAGATGTTAACACCGTTGAGAACAGCTTTATTGTAACTACAGGTGAGACAAATGGGAGATTTATTAGTCTGGGCATTGAGGGAAGGGGAGGCAGGGTAAGAGTCGTATGCAGCGCTGTTCCAAAGAAATGCAATGTACATTCTCAAACACGTTGTGTGACACACATAGAGCACTAGAGCAGAAGCTGTTCTGTGTCCATGAATTCATGAGCATGCCTGCTTTTTTGTTTGCTTTTTAAGTACCCAATACCCAGAATCACAAATTGTACATGATTCTGCTGTTTATTTCCTCGTGTCCTATCCTGTACCCATTTAAGCTGACAGCAAATCTCTAACTTCATTGATAATACGATGTAATCAATGACTCCAAGTCTGGGAACTCAGTGACCTGTGAAAGTGTAAACAAGAGGCAACGTTGTTTCTCTGATGAAAGTCCTGAGACAAGGCTTGGTCCAGCGTCTGCTGGATCCTTTCTGTTCATTTTAATGAGCTTACAAATGGTCCCTAACATAATGTGCATTCAATAGAAATCAGCATTGTTTTTTCAGGCACTGATCCAGTAAAGCCCTTAATTATGTGCTTAAGATTATGGTATGGGAATAGTCCCACAGAAGCCACTGCAACCAAAGAAGTATTTTAAGCTCAGCGAGTAAGAAAATGCTGGAATATCATCACGTTTCTTTACGCCTCTGCCAAGCCACCGAACAAGTACAGTTTCTGGAAATCCAGAACCTTGAGATGCCATAAATGTGGTGATATTCTAATTCGTGCCCAATTTTTTTAGCTACTTTATGCTTCTTTATGCCCAGATATAGAAAGACACTTTACTGCAGTTGTGACATGAATAGGAATTCTTGCAGCTTGAAACTCAAAGCTCCCTCCCCTCTTAGATTCAGGGTACATTCACACATGGTGCTGCTGCCTGTTGTCAGTCCCATTTCAAAGTAGAATATTTTTAAATTTACAAAAAGTAAAGCTGCAGTATAAGCAGGGCAATATTCTTCTCTGTATTTAAAATAAGTTCTGCTGGTTTACCCTAAACTCTTTGACCAGGTGCTTTCTTCAAAGAGCTGCTTAAAGGCAGTTTGAGCTTTTGTGCCATGTGGAGCACATATTGTTTAACTGCTTCACTTCAGCTCATCCCATTTCACTAGAGGGTACTGTATTTCTGTATTCTTTTGCTTTCATGAAACCTGTGACATTCACCAGGATTTTTTCAGGTAATGCTGTATACAGCAAACACAGCCTATGGTGTTTCCAAAAGTTTCCTGCTGTCAGAAACACGAGGGCCAAATTGAAAATATTGGTTTGGGAGAATGTAATCTTTTCAGTACAGACTTTGGTCAGCGTGGTTGTGTTCAGTGTAAGTGCCCAATAGTAATGATGTCCAGGCATAGGGCCAAATGCTAAAACTGCCCCCAGAGTGAATATACTCATACTCTGTGAGAGAAGCAGTAAAGTATTCTCATTTTCTGGCCAGCAACATCCGAAAGCACAGCTCTCCCTGAGGATAAGTTTTGCCAGGAGCATGAATAAGCTGCGCTGAGGCTGTGCCTTATGGCAACTGCTGCATGGGGGACTGCTAAGTAACTCATAAATAAGCAGTCTCTGCTGCCCCTCAATTCCTGTATCCAACTTCAGAAGGTACTTATGTAGGTTCAAGTATAAAGCCTTGCACGGTAGCCTCAGTGGACTTTGAGAACAGCCAAAACAGAGGTGGCTACTTTCCATCTCCTGCTCCTTCGGCTGGCCATAATTTTTCTGGCAAGCACAAATATACAGAGCCTAGAAGGATTTGGCTCCTATTCTTCAGCTCATATTCATCATGCGGGTTGCTCCAGTGAAGTTATGAAGCCAGGAGCTCCTGTTATGGTAGGATAAAGACTCTACCACAGCTGAAATCTTTATTAATAAATGAATTATGAGTAAACAAAAGAAAAATAGACACACTTTAATAAACCCAGCAACTATCTTGTTTTGGGCACACAAGTGTATTTATACCAACATCAGAACTACATTAAAATGTAGGGGTTTTTTACAATAGTGCTCATTTCAGCATTTTTTTTCTATAGAACAACTTCAGTTTCCATTCACATAAGTCTGCCAGACCTTCTGCTGATATAAATCAGAGTGATCCCTTGAAGTCTGCTGAGCATCTGCCCCAGAATGGCAAATAATAGTCTCTAGAGCATGACTAATCTTTAAGGACGACAGAAGTTACTGATCCAACATGAACAACTTTTTAGCATCATGCAGACAAATTAATTCCAGCCAGGAATTCCTACACTAAGGATGACTATTTTCTGTAAGGCTGTAGTATATAGGTTAACTGTATTCCTTCAGCAAAGCACCCTGTCCTGTTTGAGAGGTTTCAAACTTGCTTATGTGGATGCAGTATTTCAAAGTTTTGTGCAGACAGGAAGTAGCAGATATAATAAAGAACATGAGCATTAGACATCTATAGGGCTCTGTACTGTACTTCTGTATTAGACCTACCCCAGTTCTAACTGCTAACATCCAGTGATCCAGCTGCTGCTTCTTTGCAGCAGAATAGAAAATTATAATTCCAAATAAGCCAATAAAGAGATTTTCTGGAAGGCAATACTCCATCCTTGTGGTCCTTTCCTTCAGATACATTTTTCTTGCCTTTCATAACATTTCCTAATCTACTGCACAGATAACAACTTTTGCAAAAAGATGGAAATATCACCAGTTGATTTGTTTGTCTAAGCAAAAAGCTTAACTTAGTGTAAGGATAATCAACACCTTCTATAGGTGAAGACAATCTGAGTACCATAAACCAGAAAAACAATGTCATAGTTTAATTTTCTTTATGTTCTTCTCTCTCATCAGTAAAAGAATATGCTTTTGTGATGTAGCTACTTATCTCTGGTTGAATGTAAGAGAGAGAGTATTCTGTTATTTCCCATCAGCTTCATACCTCAAACTATTAAAAACCTCTGGCAAGCCTTTCTCATGAACTGGGATTCACAAATTGTATGAGTTAGTCTTCAAAGATTTTATTAAAATAAAAATGGAAATCTATGACCCCTACTAGTGGTTTATCTTATAGAAATGTATTTCTCTGAGTAACTTTCACAAAATACATTAGGACAGAATAAATGTCATTGAAGCAGGACAGGAAACACTTCAAAAGGAACTAATTTTCTCATACTGCAAAACTTTCTTTATTCAGCTTCATTCTTTGTCTTCAAATTAATTTTCTAGAGCTAGAAAACTTGTTCTTAGGAAGGTCATAAAACTGGTTTTAAAAGTCCTGGTGATAGTGGTTCATGTTATTTCATGGTCAATACTTGTGGGCCTCTATGGTTCTGTCAGTACCATGAATAAAACAGTCAAGGACCACCCTGTAGCCCCAGGTGCTGTTGCTGTGGTGTAAATCATATTCATCTACACACACTCCCTGCAGCCCAGGCAGAACTGGCAACATCCAACTTTTCTGTGATACCTGCTGTCCCTCAAACCAAGTTTGAATGTTCTGGAGAGCGTTATTTGCCACAACCCAAAGCTCTGCAAGAGAGCAGACTATCAACTAAAGGTCTGATGCTCAGACAACAGTGCTTAAGCCACATCCCTGGGTTCTTTTATTAGTATAGACATAACTAATAGAAATGCAGAACAAAGGGACACTCCTGCCCAGAGTACTCATAGTCTCTGGTTTGAACTTCAGCCAGGTCCAGTTTCATACCTTTACAACCCTGTTATAGGGGACCTGAAAAGAGGAGATGGGAATAATTGTTAGCAGGTGTCTGTACAGATTCAGTAGGATGTTTTCAATTATAAAAGCATATTTCTAATCTTTGTAATAAGAATTCAGTGTGTTGATGTAGCTACAGAATATCCCTGAACTAGGAAAAGCACACTAAACTTGGTTTACACTTTCAGCCTGCTCTAGGCATCCACTGTAAACCACTGATGCACACAGGACAGAGACTTGGAGTAATACCTGATCCAACCTGGTGCACCCCTGGTGTAGAATCCTCCTGCTACCTAAAGGGGTGTGGGCAGAGGCAAGAATTATGCCTTCCTTAGAGGAAAGAAGGCTGGCTGTTGGCACTGAGCTATTGAGAACTGGTGAGGGCTGTTGGAGTGGATCTGGCTTTCAGACCAAGTACGTCCATCCAAGTAAACACACCAGGTACTCATCAATATGCCCTTGTCCAGGAGCAAATTGGATTCTGAACAAGCATCCAAATATATAAAAGTGAAAATATACTGATGGTGTCCTTTTGGAAAAGTCAGCTACATATATTTACCAGAGTGAGAGGGGGTGAGGGAGTGGGGGGGGTGTTATTATACTCACCTAAAATGTTAGTTTTGATAATTTTTGTAAATGAGTCTTGATATTTCACTGCTTCCCGTATTTCCCAAAATTGTTATTAACAAATAAACAGATCTTTCTTAGTTGTCTTTGAAACAATAATGGCAAAGGCTTCATTGCATATGCAGGAACTCCAAATTAGGTGGAAATTGCTTCTGGCAATGAAGTAGTGGCATCATGCAGACACATTTACTAATAATGATACTTCTTTTGGTGTGTGTTGTGCAAGCAGCTATGGCAGGACATGTTCCAATCCTGGTTTTATTAAATGAACAATACAGACCACCAGCAAGTGTTATGTCAGTGGAAAATAAAAACATAAAATATGCATATAATATGATGATGTGAAAATTCACATAGAGTAGCACACCACTGTGCTTTCCTTCTGCAGGGTTTTGGCAGGCTTCCCAAACTGGCCACTTTAGAATTAGCAGTGTCAGAAGAGATGTCCCAAAATTTAATATAATTTGGATTTATCAATACCAGACTCCTCTGAGGAGAGGTAAGTCCTCTTTTCACAGGAGAGATAAGTCTTCTCAGAATATTTCCCCAGACAGATTCTCTTCTGCACATCCCTTTGCCAACTGGAACCTTTTGATCTCAACATTCCCAGTGCCAAATTCTTTAATGGTGTAAATGAGTGAAACTCCACCTAAGGCAGTGGAGAAGATCCTATTTGCACCTGCGGAGAACTTGGCTTTGATTCTGTAGCCAAGGAGAGATTAAAACCATTGGTTCTAGTAGATTTGTTAGCCTGTTAAAATGCTCCTCATCTCCAGTTGCAGATAGCTCTGTTATCCAGTCCAAATGTGAGAAGGAAAAGCAGCAGAAAATGCTCTTGAGGGGGTAAATCCTGAAAAGGGAGGGTGATACACTGGAGGATTTAACAGGATTTTGTGATCTCTGTCATACGATTGAGGATACATTAGCATCATTTTGATCTTGATCTCTTCACTTGCTCTCTGTGCAGCTTTTTTTCCAGATCTCCTAATATGAATCACTTATTCCAGATTGCTCTTTGAAGAAGGCATCCAGTGATACATCAGAGATTAAATGAGTCACTCATGATGGATTGTGCTTCATAGCTGTATATACCACAGAAAATTATGCATTTTACACTACCTTGTAAAATAACCATTTATCTAAGTAAACATATTGACTCCTTTTGGTTTCATATGAAAACTATCCTGGGCTGTGAATCTTAATTTAGCAAGCTCTTGACAGGGAGGAAAAAAGACAGCTAACAATGATGGAGAAGAATCAGTTACTTAAATGTCAATAGAGGGAGGTTAAAAATGGGCTCAAAGTAACAGATCAATTTGTTCTCTAGTGTCCAGTCAGAGATACAGACTTGGCAACTTCCCCTACCTTTTCTTCTCTGTCTCTCTCAAAATAAATAAATAAAAAAGAAAAGCTTTAGAATATTTGGTAAGTGGTGCAGTAGTTGTGCTGTGTTGTTAATTTCAACATGACAACAGCACGTGCTAGAGAAAGAAATGAGGCCAAGTGCTTAGAACAGAGAGAAATGGTTGAGTATCATTTTCCAGTGATTCTACCTCTTATCTTTCCGCACTTACTGTAGGTACCAAAGCAAAGTATCTCTTTTTCCAAGCAGCACAGTTTGCACATCTGTCATATGGAAATTATACTTCTGATACAGATTTTCCCTGGGGCCATTCCATGTGGGTCACAGTAACATTTGGACATCTGACACTGGTAAAATTGGATCAGCATAAATGTGCCCCAATTCCTCTTCTGAGTCAAAAGCATCAAAAGGCATAAGAATTGTGACAGAATGCAGTTCAAGAATGGAGATATAATGGCATCATCCAGGCCCTTTGGAAAGCTCTATATTTGTCTATCTGGTGGAGCAGGAGCACAGGTCAGCACTCACGGAGTCTTTCTCAGTTTTCAAAAAACAACAGGTTACATTTTCTTGTATCTAACCATTTATACCTGTTATCTCAGATTGCATTTAACTGGTGTACCTGCCTTATTTTTGCCCTCTCCACATCCTTTTCCTACTAAGTGTTTACACCCCTCTCAGTCACAATAGGGTCCAAGATGCTGAGTGCATCATTGACTTCAGTCAGCTTTGGATCAGACCTGTAATCACTGCAAGCCTCTGACTGGCTGGCTCTAAGTATTTAGGATGAATCATCTCAGAGACAAAGCAGAATATCAGAGCCAAGTATTATCTTATATATTTTTGCTTCCCCAAAGGTTTAGTCTCCAAAAAAAAAAAAAATCCATTGTCCTATATGTAATGTAAAATAATTCACCGTGGAGCAAAACATTGTATCATGATACAGATCTGGGCAGTGATTGAAATAATAACAGACTGTTTAATTGCTAAATTACAGTTGTGATATTATGAAATAACATATTATATCCGCATTTATAATAAATTAATCCATCATGATTAAAGGTCTCCCAATGAATACCAAATGAATTAATACATGATTGGCCTTTATAAGTATAAGCCTTTAAAATTATGCAGTATTCTGCAAGCAACCCACAGAATAAAGTGGCAATGAGAAAATGTGTCACAGGAAAACTTTTCTCCATTTCAGGCAGAACACCTTTTCTTTCAGAACATTTTTGCGCGGAATTCGTTAGCAATTCTGACAGATAGCTTTTTAACAGGAGAAAATATGCCCACAATCGCACAATGTTTGGGGGAAAGGGGAAAATTACCACAATATGACTAATTTTATGAAAGACATCTGTCATTTTCTACTGTTGCAATACGAGCTGTTTAGTAAGTAAATTTAATTAACCAGATTTCTCATTTTAAAAAGAGAAAAAGGAGGCTTTTACAACATGCCAGGAGCATATCCCTTGAATATAGTTTGTTTAATGCGCCCAATTAGACTGAATCATCAAATTTTCTGAACCTTAAATATCTCAAATTAATTTTTTCCACAGTGCTTTCCTGTGTACCATTTTGCAGCCATTTGTACTGTGTAGTAGATGTTGCTTATTGTTGATATTCCTTGCTTTAGAGATTCTACTTAAAGCCAAGGCTTTTTGGTGCTTGGTGTTGTACAAAAAGAAAGAAATCTGCACCAAAAAGTGTCCTGTTGAAAAAAGAGTGACATAGAAAGAGTGGGAAGTGAGAAAGGCAGGGAGAGCAGGTGTATCTGTCCCAGGTCATAAATAATTCAGTGAAACATCTGAGTCTTGGTCTGGTGTCATCTCAAATACTAGACCATGCTTCCTTTTGGCTTATAAAAGGATATTATTGTAAGTCAATGGTAAGCTCCTACTTAGGAGTGTGAAATTCCCTCTGTTGCTCAAATAATTGCAGACCTGATAGGTTGGTCTTTTTTTTAAAAGAGAATATGGTTCATTTTCATGAAGCACTGATTGCACCTCCTTCAGACAACTTATAGCACAAAGAAGTAAGTTTTATAAAAGATCTTTTTAAAGTAATAAATGGAAGGTTATGTTATAACACTATTTCCCTTCCAAAAGCTGCCAACATTTATGCAGTTTTCCAATGGCCAGAAACCAAACCAACCAAACAAGAGAAAATTTATTTTATTGATGTCAGTGGAAATCTGAAGTAGCTTCAATGACTGTATTTTAAGCTACCCAATATCCAAACATGACTAGAAATTTCAATTCAACCTCAGTTACAACAAATATTTAAGTAATACTAAAACAGTTGATTGCAACTTAATAGAGCATGTTTTCCATTTGCTTAAACTATTCTTAAGAATGCTTAAGCTGACAGAAGGTACTCACCTCCTAAACAAAACCTCTTGGTGAATTTCTGATGTTAGTGCACCTTCTTAATTCTGTTCCTAAATACAGCACCATCCAAAATTTAATATCTGCTGCTTTTGTACACAGGGGAAAACTTCCTTCCTATTCAGAAAAAAATATAATCACTGCAAAAAATACCTGTGCCCACTGCCTAGGAGGGTTCTGGACTGTACAGAATTTCACTGAAGAATGAAAGCTTCCTCTTTTTTTCTTTTTTTTTTTTTAATATGATTTCATTTAGAAACATTTACATAGGTTATGTTTGGAGAGCACAGCACTCATTTTGGCAAGTTTTTGTTACCCTAACAGATTTAAGAAACCTAATTGTACATAATATGTGCCTGGTATTTAGAGAGCATCATTCACTTAATAGCATGAATAGAATTACTAAATGTGGGGAACAAGTCAGTCCAGCAGACAATCGATTGCTTACTGGGGTGGAATAATCGTGAAGAGAAGTGGATAGAGGAAACTGAGGGACTTTGGTTATTCTCATGTACGTGTACACATTGCAAATCTGCAAGAATATCTGCAAGCTTAAACACTGTATCTAGTCCTTTAGACCAGGTTTTTCCTCCAACTTGCAAGTCCAGTTGATAACTCCAGTAAATGCCCCATCTATCCTGCATAGTGTCTTTGGATGAGTTGCTGTAGAAAAGGGTCATAAGGTTGATAGAAAAGTACCAATCTAAGAGTTGAAATGTGAATTTAAACAAATTTTTTTGTTGATTTTTTTTTGTCACAGCATTACTGTACCCCATTTATCAAGACTACATTCAGACAACATGAAGTGCCCAATGTTTGGTCAGGGGAGAAAGTTGGCTTTGGTGATGTCCTATGTAGGAACTGGTTAAAGCAACCAGGAGAAAATGTTGCATCCAAAGACCTGTTTACAATCCAGGTCACCTTTAGATTCTCTTTATTTTAATTGCCTTTCTAAAAGTCTAGGACAGATTAACGCAAATGGAGCTTAGTATTAGAGGACATATGGTTATCTATATTCATATCTGTGCTGTACAGCTAGAAGAAATATATGGTTCAGCATGTGATGTATGCAGACATGAAACAAACCCATCCCTGAGGGGTCAGCAGCCAAAAAGGTGTTAGAAGCTCGAGGGAATTTTATCTGAGCACAAGCAACGGGATCAAGCTCTGAGACAGAACAGCTTTTAAGTGAGCACAGACAATCCTGCAATTAATGGAGACATATCTACTCAGTATTACAGTACAGCCGACCTGCATCCTTGGCTTATTAATTTCTCCCACTAGTACAAGTAGGTTGACGTCTTCTAAATTAAAAACAGTTCCGCCTTAGGAAGAATTGCCAAAGAATTTGTACATTAGAAGTCTCAGGAGATGAAACTCTTGCATGCCGCCTTCGCTGGGGATGAGTACAAGCTTATCCTTCAGGAAGTGTCATCTGCCAGTTATGACAGCTACACATTTGTATTCATTTATGAATTCACCATTTACAACTGTGGCTATTTAACACAACAATTCCCTGGAAAATCTTTGGACTCTGTGTTTGCATAATAAGAAAAACTTTCAAGAACAGCTCATCTCCTCCCGCCTTTTCTACCATTCCTGCTCTGTACCCAACAAATTTTACACAAGAATAATTTAGGACAGCATTTGGCAGGGTTGTTCTGGTCTCTGTGCACGTAGGAGGCTTGTGAATCTCCTGCAATCTTGCTACAGGGGACAGCATTTCTAACAGGGTGTATTCAGGAGAGTTGATTTTGTTATTCTGTGCAGTGAAAGTGTAGTCTGTCACCTGGGCAGATACAACTGTTAACTGGAGCAGGGCTTCAGGTACTGAAGCTCTGTTTCTCATTCAACTAGAGATGTTCTGAGTGACCCTAAATAAATCACTTCATCTAGCTGGTTTTTTATCTTTGTATAACATCAAAATACAGCTATGATTTCTTCTTCTCTCAGGCATGCTGTGGGAACACAAGCTGCCCTTAACGACAAAGTGTTTAGATAGCTGTGTCTGCTCTCCTGTGTATTTGGGCTATAATTGCAATGCTTCCTGAAGTTGAGTGAAAGCACATGAGAGTCCACCTAGGCTGTCAGCTCTTCCTTTTCTGGGTGCATTCCCTTTGACAGCTGAGGTGGTGGTGGCCATCTGTGATGTTAACTTAACTTCTTCAGAGCGAGAGATCAAGAACGAGAGAACAGGTTGTCTAGATTTCCCAATACAAAAAGGAGACAACCTAACTGTGACAGAGAAGCAAATATCAAAATCTTATTAATTTTGCACTATTTCAGTTGATTTCCACACAGTATTTAAATATCTGTACACTCAGATCAAGAGTTGATCCAAATACGATAATTCCATGGGTCTGATTTATTTTTTCCTTTCTTGGCCTCTCTGTTCATTGGTGGAGGTAAGGCATTGATGGAGGGGAAGAAGACATCATTTTGGAGGGGAGTAGGGATTATTTGAATATTGACCTCTGGGAAGTACAGGGGAGTAAATGAAAGAGAACTTGTGGACTTGTGTCTCAGAGAAGGTGAAGCAACATGCTGCTTAGTGCATGTGTAATAATGGGAGATTTATGAGGAGGGGAGCAGGATATAAGAATAGAACACATTAATCTTCTGCTTCAAACTCTTCTCATTAATCTCCCAGTAACAAACTGCAATGGTCAAAAAAGTAGAATATTTCTTTAGGCTGGTTTTCTCGTGATTTGAAGAGATTCCCAGCAAAGAGATTATCTACTTCTGTTTCTCTCAACTTCCCATACTATCCTATAGAGCATGCAGAAAATTCCTAGCCAAGCTGTAGGGATGCAAAAGCATGACTCATCACCATGATTTCTTTTCATTTCTAACTGGAAGTTAGTGTCCATTCCTTATGTTTCCCACCTTTCTTTCTCCTTTCCCTTCTCCATAGCTAATGAGACAGAACAGTATCTTGTGACTGGTATCTGCCAATTAACCTGAACCTGAGCTCTGTGAGTAGATGAATTTGCATTTGTAATGTTAAAATAAAACAGATGCCTGCATAAGCATGAACAGCAAAAATAAAAACAAACAAATAAACACACAAAAAAAACCCAACCTTGGCAAGATTTTCCTTTATCAATACATATGAAAGGAAATTCAGCAAAAAGATGAATTTCCTCTGAATCCTTCCGAAACTCTGTCTGTTACATTTAAGCGTTGCAGAAGTGCTGCATCCTGCTGAAACCATCCTGATAACTTGGCAGTATCTCAGTAAAATAGATTGGGCTAATCACTAGCCATTGAATTTTTATTGTGCTCCTGAATTTCTTGGCTTTGGTGCACCGCAAATGTTCAGTAAGTCTGTTTTTTATGATTTTTGGTTATCTTTAAAAATATCTTCCAAAGAGTGGAGGCTCTGACCACATAGGGATTGCAGACTCCATGGAGTCATTTTTCTTCACAGAGTAGTAGAGGTGGCACTGTCACAACAGCAAGATTGTATTCTATCCAGGGAGTAAATATATTGATCGCTTACTTAGCAGAACTGGCGAACAACACACATTACACCAATTCGCTGCAGCTTGCACTGACTTCCAATTTGCTTTTGGATGTAGGACTTGATGTATAAAGCCATAGGTTTTGTGCCTGTGACGGTTTTTCTTCTTCTTCTTCGCTCCTTCCCGTGTCCTACCACTGGAGATCAGTTGGGATCCATCCGCTGGCAGTCCCCATTAACTCAGAGGGATCAAAGCTCCTGCCACACAATTTTCTGCTGCCCCACTAATTTTAACCTATTTAGTGCCTGGTACAGATTCTATTTAGTCAGATGATTGCCTGGGGAATGAATGTGGGTTTAGCTGAGATAATCCACAGGATGTCATTATTTGACATTTTTCAGTTTGTTTTACAGTCACTAATCTTGTTAGTCCTCTCCCTGTGACCAGAGGTTTGTGCCATGGTAGAATCACAGAATCATAGAATATCCTGAGCTGGAAGAGACCCACAAGGATCATTAGTCCAACTAATGTCAAGCCCAAGAATCACACCATGTGCCTGAGAGAGTTGTCGAAATGCTTCTTGAACTCTGGCAGGCCTGGTGGTGTGACTATTAGATAGATTTTTGTTTTGTTTCCCCAAGTAAAATATGATAGGGCTTCAGGTCTTCAGATCAACTTGAACTCAGCTTAGCAGTGACCACATCCTGTCTAGACACATGGTTCCTCAGTTGCTGTGGTGAAAATATTGAAGTTCTCAACCTAAAGGCAGCATCAATGCAGACCAAATGTTGTGTGAACTTACCTTCAGCCCACAACATTGCTGGAAATTTCTGAACAGTGTGAGTTTGCAGTGCCAAAGAAGTATTTTTTATTGATTTCAGCAGAAATGATAACTGTAAATATCTCGTTTGGGTAAAAAGCAATCATACCAAAGTAAAATGTGGCTGGTTGCTATGGTGGTCTACTAGATTGTGGGAAATATGGGAGTTTCAGTGCACGAAATGAGTTGATGTCTCCTCAGGCAAGAAAAGCTTGGACTGGTCATAGTTTCAGCCTAAGGTCAATGATTTTAATCCCCCACAATTTCTGAAATGGGCAAGATGTTTGCTATCCAGCTACTTGACTGATTGCAGATGTTTGTGTCAACTCAGACCTGAAAACTTCACTACTGAGCCAAATCTCTCGAGAAAAAGTTTGTATTTTTGTCTCGCAGACAGAGATAACCTTTATCTCGGTCTTCTTAGAATGCAAGGTTTAGATGATAACAGTGCTTTCCTCCAGGCCACCATTAACTCCTGAGTCCATGAGGCACCTCAGTCCCATCTGACAGCCACGCTATATTTTACACCAACAATTGGTTTTGCATGCACAAAAGCCAGGACTAATCACAATGTCTCTTCCCTGCCAAGATTCCATGGGGAGGACCAGCCCATACATTAGCTGGAACAGGCCCAAGGCACAACAGGGATGCAAAATCTGCAGGAAGTTTGGCTTCATGAATTCTGCAGGTCACAGAGCAGTTTGTGGGGTGGGAGGGGGATGTGGACCAGCAAGAAGAGATTAAATATTTTGTATTTGGAGAACCCCTCGAAATGGCATGTAAAGCAAATCCTCTGCTCTGCGGAGTTTCCTGGGAAATGACTGTCCCAGCCTTTATCACAGCTTATCTTTGGCGTTGTGTCCTTTCACTGCTGCCCAATCAGCCCAGAGAGCTGAGCCTTATCGCAGCCGTAAGCCCTCTCCTCCTCACTCTGGAAGAGCAGATAAATGGGAAGCAGGTGTGTTGTATCCGGCATGTTAACTGAGTGAGTGCTCCCCAAATCTGCTTCTTCAGCTCTCCCTTTTATCTTGTCTTTAACACCGAGCAGCCACCGCTGATAACAAGCAGATTAAAAGCACTATCAGATTAACATTTTTATGTAATAAATGGTCAAGAACCTCACATTAAAAGAGTATCTTTCCTGGCATTAAGCATCCTTCACTCACCCAGGAAGCCTTTATCAGCTTGAACCTGCTCTGCTCGTTGCATAATAAATTTTCGAATCCTGATTTCATCGTAAGGAAATTCTTCATGAGGACAGCAGGGAGCTAAATGGATGACTGTGTTTGAAAGGGAAATCAAGCAAAAAGATTAAAGTGCTGGTCTTCTTTGGTTTAAAACTAACTTTGTGCTAAATCTCTTAGATGGGGGATTGCTTGGTTTGGGTATTCCATAGAGTGATACAGTTTTTTGCTTTCTCCAGGGCAGTTCAAATTTAGATCAGATCAGATTTACTCAAGATACACTATTTCGTCATGAAAAGTTTCTTTATTTTTCTTCAAAAGTAAATCTCTGATCTACTCTCCCTTTCCAAAGTGTTAATATTACTATTAGCACTTTTGTTGCATGTGCTCATGTTATACATTTTACCTTTGACAGTTGCTGGGATCTTGTTTACTAAAAACTACTTCTGAGGCCAAACACTGGACTTCTAAAAAAGTGGAAAATCTGAAAAAAGAACCCCTACTTTGATAAACATGGTTACGGTAAATGTTCCACAGAAAATCCTGTGGAAAATGAGCAAAAGTCATTCTGAACCCTGTCAAATGGAAACACACTTGCAATTTAGCTTGGGCAGCAGCAGCCTTACCAAGAAAATGCACTAAGAACAAGAATCCATTTTTCTCAGGATAGACCCTGAAAAACGACCACAGCACTTGCCACTAACTTACATTATTCTGGCTGTAAGGGAAGCAAGACTGGGGAGGAAAGAAGCATAAGAGAAAAGGACTCCCTTTATCTATAAGCACGGCCCCAAATAATGAGGGCAAAGAGCGATGTTCAAGGACTGACATTTGCACCTCAACTGCTGCACCTCTGATAGGCAAACAAAGCTTCTGGAGCTCTGACATCCTTAGATGAGCACTAAAGCCACTCAATGAATAAAAAAAAAGATTTTTAATAGATTTTTTCAGTCTATGATAGCAAAATTAAATGCAAAGATTTTCTTTCATGGAAATACTGGGCCTTTTCTTGTGTAGTGCATCCATGTTAAAATATGAGGATTTAATGAGGTTTTTCAACAGCAATTGTTCCAGAGTTTTGTATTCATTTAGAGCTCTGTTGCTCTTCAAGATCTTCCTTGAAGATAATCTTCATTCTACTTTAGCCAGGCTGACTGGTAAGTTGCTTGACTAGTGCTGCCTGATAGGTTTGATTTTCAATCGTAAGATTATTTTTAAAAAAACATATAGTACCTGAAGGGATCTGAATTACACTTTCTCTTCAGCATGCTGGACAGCCTCTATCCTTTATTACACAGCTGTGCAATAATCAAACTCCATCATTAACAAGTTTCCTATACAGTGTTCTTAAAACTATATGTAAATTCTAGTATATTGTCATTTAATAAAACCTTTTTTTCAGACTCAGATGTTCATAGCCACCTTTGAGACAAGAATAAATCTTCATCATGGAATCCCAGAACCACAGAATGGTTTAGGTCTAGTGGAAGGTGTCCCTACCCATGGCAGTGGGGTTGGAACTAGATGATCTTTAAGGTCCCTTCCAACCCATTCATTTTATGATTCTGTGATACATATACAAATTAGAAAATTTTCTAAATGCATATCCATATAAAATGTATAGGGAACCAAACAAAAATTTTTTTGGTATTTTTAACATAATATACACTACTTTCAGTTATTTGTGAGTAAATCCTGCAGCAATGCTCTCAGAGTTAGGTTTTACAGCCCATATTCACACTGGTTAAAACTTGCAGTGGAATTTCAGTGGAGCATGTTTCAGTGGAATAACATTATTTTGGGAAAGCAATAAATTGTCAGGTATTAGTTGATAACTCCTGCCAGAAGCACACTTTTTAGTAAAGCGATGACATCAGACCCACTTGGTATTTTAACCCTTATAATTTCAGAATGAAATGGCAAGGAGCCAGGCTTTTGTTTGCAGAGCACCTTTCATCTAACCAGATCCCAAAGTATTGTGCAAACCTGATTTGCAGGAACAATGCAATGATTCACTGCAGCCAACAGCAAAGTTCAGCAACAGCTGAGGCTGAACAAAGAGGCCGCACACAGAAAATCCAAACAAAAGGGCATGAGGCAATAATGATTCTACAGAAGAGGCTCTTTTATTTTTAGTGTGAAAGGATATTGGGGAAGGAATAGAAAGGTTAGGCATGGAGATTCCAGCACGTAGGAGCACAAGGGGCTACATGACCAGGCAGAAAGTGATGATTGGGCAGGAAGACCAAACAATAGAAGTGCTCTCAGCAGCAGATGCCAATTTCCAATAAATTCAAGCATCACATAGGGTTTTAGCTACATGACTCCTATTGACTTTAATAGGAGTCATGCAGCTAAAAGCCCCTCATTGCTTGGAAAGTTGCTTATTAAAAAGTGAATACAAAAAATTAATTTGAGACAGACGGGCTATACTGAAAGATCTGGCTTGGAAATACTCTGAGTTGTGCCAGCAGAGAATTTGGCCTGACAGTTGCAGTATTACCCCGGACACCTTTTTCCACTTGATATTGTACATGTGCCCTCTCCAGCATTAGTTACCGGATAAAGAGGAATGTGAGCTCAGTTGACATTTTGGTTGACTGCCAAATAGAACTTAATAGAGTTAATAGACACTAATCCCGATTTAGAATTTTTCAGGGTTTGCTCCATGAATTACTGTGGCCACTGTGTATTTAAATACTGGTTTTAAAGAGGAAAAGTGTAATACAGACCGCTGAGTGCACCCAGGCTTACATTATTCCCTGCAAATAGTATTTCTGAAATCTGGTTAAGGCCTTGTTATGTAAAGAGATGTTCTGTATTTTTTCAGCAGTTGTAACAGCAGCTGTTATTGACCAACAAGTTCTGCCCCATAGGAAAGATAGTCTGAAAACACATTTTTACAGTTTTTTCTAATCTCCATTTGCATTCTCACCTTCCTTATCAAGACAGAAAAGAAGAAAATGGAAAGGTTTTTAGCACAGGATAAGTAAAATGTTTTAAACTGGGATGTTAGATGACAAGAAGCATAAAAAACAATTAGAGGGACAGAAATTCTTGAAAGATGCAATACAGAATATATAGATTTCCATCAGGCCATCCTCAAAGTGCTTGGTTTGAAAGGTCCTCAAGAGGAAAATGAGCTTGGTCTGTTCTTTAACATTTTATTGTCTTATATGCAACTATAATTTCCAAAGTTTATTGCTGATAAGCTGAGAAAAGGAAAATACCTAGGCTCAGATATTTTCTGTTATGGGCCAGACTCTCTTTGGAGGAAGGAAAATTCCCAAGATTAGCACATAGGCCCATTTCGTCAGCAAGCACCTCTCCACAGATACACCAGTCTACTGCAACCTCACTGTTTGACAAGCAGATCTCTTACCTGAACAGCTGCCTAATAGTTTAATTTAGGAGGGTCTTATACATAGAGTGCAAAAAGCAGATGGAATACTGAGTAACCCTATACTTACATATCCATGTCATGGCAGCCACAGCAGTTTTTTTACAGTATGAACTGTTGCCCTGTATAAACACAAATAAGGTGCAACATAAGAATGTTGAATTCTAGTTCATCTATGTCTTATTCCACTTGCATGCAAACTAAAACATAACAAGTTTCTATATTTAAACAAAAAGTTTTAAAGTTTTATTCTGCTTAAATGTGTCCACCTGATTTCTTCCTTGCCAATAATGGGTAATGGTCAAGACAAATTTTGCACCTTAGAAGCTTCAACTCTTAAATCACCTTACAGTTAGGAGTTAGAAAAAGACTACAGTGTTTCCTCAACAAGTTTCAGTTTCTTTAATGTTTTAAGGACTACATTGGATAAGAAAAAGGCCTGAGAGTGAAAACACAAGGATAATTCTTATGATCCCCTTCCTTGGTCATAACAATTAGGTCAGCTGAATACCAAAAGAATTAAAGGCCATGTACACACACAAGAGAGCGTGTAATACAGCCCCATATTTATAGCTGAAGCTGGTATTAACAATCTCAGGCTGGAACCTTCAAAAGGAAGCCATGTGAAGCGCACAGAAATGAGCCCTAGTGATATTATCATGTCCAAGAAATGGATGATGCATCCATTTACTGTACTGACATTTCCACCAGCATAAACAGTATAGGATGTAGCAAGTCTGTGAGATAACACTGAATCCGGAAAAAATGTCTTCACTTACCCATGGCACCCATCCATATCTCTCTATTTCCATGGTTTTTTGGTTAGCACATTGGCTCCTGATAATGAAACAAGCTTCCCCTCTCTCCCCAGGATTTTGGATGACTAACTTTCCCCCTCTGTGTAGGAGCACCAGCTTCTGAACATGCAAATGCTAAGCATGACAACTACCTCCTTTCAAATACCACCACAAATGTTGCCAATATGCAAAAGAGTTTCTCATCTGGATTTCTGGCCAGCTTAGGGACAGAAAGAATGATCTGTGGCAGCTCTGTCCAGACAACAGCTTTTCTCACCACTCACTCGCATGAAGGTAAAAAAATTGGAGCCCTCTACAGAAATGGTTTTAAGCTGCTTTTCCCTGGTTCTTAACTTTACAAGTCAGGGCAGGAGCCCCCCTATATTAATATTTCTCACTCCTTTGTAGTGTCACAGCAGAGGTGACCAAGAAAGGAGAAGGAGACAATAGGATGCAGGAGGCAGGAGGGAAAATGTGTTGTCAGAGATTTTCTGAAACTTTGCCATACTGGATTGTCCTGTAACGGTTGCAGTAGTTGAGTCCCATGCAATGCACCTCATTACTTTCTGTACAAATATAAAAACTTTCCACATTTCATCATTAAATACAGCTCCAGTTAAGTGAGTGAACATGGTGTGTGAGTGCTTATTTTTCAATTCACAGTTGTGATGGGAAGCCTGAATTGTTTTGATTCCCTATTTAAGATGGTCTTCCCAAGAGATTTCAAGGTCCTCAGCATAAGGATAATTGTGTGCTTTAAAAAAAAATAGGGAGAGAAGCAAATATCCTAATATGCCATCCCTTGGTTGTCGAATGCAGTAGAATAGTTTCTGCCTTCAGACATCTTTCTTTGTGTAAGTAAAAACATAATCCTTAAAAAGCAAAAATATAAAGGAAGAAAGAAATCAAACCACACAAAGGAAACTGTGATACCCTAGGGACAAGAGACAAAATATGTCTGAAATCCAGGAATATGTTAATTGCAAATCAAAGACGAAAGCACAATCCAATGAAGCAGTGATCCTCTGCAGGTTTCAGCTGACACCTGCAGTTAGCTTCCTTATTTTTTTCCACCTTAATGAACATATGGAGACTGCTCTATAAAGGGAGCAACATGTCATACACTCTGGAAGGAGTTTTGCACAATTGCTGAAACGAAACAGAGTAAGTGGTGCTATAAACACCTTTCATTAATCACCCAAATACTGCTATGACACTTAAGTTAGCAGTTTGATTATTAAAAGCCTGCGTTTGTGAATTTCATGTTCATGCAAATGTTGTCCTATTCCACTAAAACATTAGGAAAACAGTGTGTCAAAAGGCAAATTAATCAGTCACCAGTGGCTGGCTTGTTTTTCTATTTACCTCTTCCTCTGTTGTTTTTTTTTTGCATTGTTTTAAAGAGAAATAACTGTAAAAACTAAAGGTAGAATCTGTATATATTTGCCTAAATCATACAATGGAGTAGAAATAAGGGTGTCGACTCCTTCTGTGCACAAGAGTATGGAGAATCTAAGGGATTCTGTGAGCCTGAGATGTCCCAGAGCTTTTGACTTTGAGGCTCACTCATATTTCCAGGACTCCAGAAAAGCTGAAAGGTACCACATGATGTTTTAATAGATAAAAGAATGGGGAAAGTTCAGGGTTTTAAGCTCAGGACGAGACAAGTTCATGAATTCTGTCCCATCCAGGTCAGATAGACTCTCTGCACCTCTTCCATTCTTGACTACCTTCCTTCTTCACATCCCCTATCCCACGCAGTCCTTAAGATGTTTGGGGATCACCTCTAAGTTGTCAGACTTCTGGCATTTCCTGAGAAGAGGAGGACCTTTTTAAACCTTGAGTTACTCTACATCCCCTGTTACTAAAGCAGCCCACATGCCTGGACTGTGCTAAAGCGGAGGATGCCAAAAGCCCAAACACCTTTGCTTTTGAAGGCAGTTGATGCACTGAGGCTTCCGAGAGCCACAGAAAATCTGAGCATCTATTAGATAATCTGGCAGGAGGCCAAGCTCATTTCAGATAGAAACCTGCATTAGTATAATTTCAAGAAAAAAAAAAAAGGGAGATTTTTCTCAGAATGCCATATTTAAGAAGAATTGGCATTTTTCCACCGAAGCCTGTTTTGCCAGGAAATTCACAGCTGCAACAAACTACTCGAAAAAGTGGATGAGACCAAAATGCCAGGACACAATCAGCAGTCTAGCTGTCAAAAGAGAAATCTCCATTTAAGAGATAGTAAAAAAAAATACACACAGAAACTCACAGATATTTTGTTTATATTATATAATTAATCTATAATACGTTATCTTTATTGAAAATGAGAGATCTAATAAACAGGCTATAGAATAGCCCTAAAAAGTGATTGCAAAATTTCTTATTACAGTTGTGTCTATTTGTGTTCCTAAGGAAAATCCAGACTGGGTAAGCTCAGAGTACTTAATGTTACTGCAGTCATCTCTAAATTGTTCTTGGTTTTCCAGCACCTATGGTTTTTACTCACTTTTTATGTATTTAAAACAACAAAAATATCACAAAATAATCTGCAGTGTTATCTAGGCAGTTAAGAGAGGTGTTGACAATAGTTCAAAACTAGATTACTACCTCCTGAGGTTTTCCTGAAGAAAACGGAGTCTTCAGTGTGGCAATAATAGGAGGGAGAAATATCTGATTCTAGCAAAACCATGTAGTTTCCAAGGAATTGTACTTTTTCTTTCTGAACAATTGTCAAAAGTCTGTTCTAGATTAGCTCCTTGAGGCAGTTTTAATGGACATGTCACTGTAACAGATTATTGTTTGCAGCAGGATGGGATTTTTCTTAGAAACCAAACTGGGTTGTGTCCATGAGTCTGACTGCTGGCAGGTGAATCTGTACCTGCTGCAAGTAAGCAGCTGAGGAATATTCTAAATAATTTAGAATACCTGAACATTTTACTACACAATAACGGATCTGCTCACTTGTGCTTGGACAAGGTTTATGACAGGTTTATGGAGCAGCTGAAGGAGCTGGAGTTGTTTAGCTTAGAGAAAAGGAAGTTCAGGAGAGATCTCATCACTCCCTTCAACTACGTGAAAGGAGGCCATAGGGAGATACAGGTCAGCCTCTTCTCCCAGGTAACAAGGAATAGGAGAAAAGTAAACAGCCTCAAAGGAGATTTGGATTAAATATTAGCAAAATTTTCTTCACCAAAATGTTGTTGAGCACTGGAACAAGCTGCCCAGGGAAGTGGTGGAATCACCATCCCTGGAAATGTTCAAAAAACATCCAGATGTGGCACTTAGGGACATGGTTTAGTGGTGAACATAGTGGTGCTACATTAAGCATTGGATTCAATTATCTTAGAGGTCTTTTTCAACATAAATGATTCTATAATTCTCTAAGATCTTTGATGTCATTTGCTTATAAAAATATTAATACACACAGAGTTTCACAGGCAATCTATGTGCTCTCCTTTGTTTCTAAAGGTCAGATTTTTTTGGCTTTTAAAATTCTTTATGCATTTGATAACATATCCTAGTAAGTCCACCATTATACAATGTAGCTTCTCGATACATCCCCTGGATTACCAGACACACTGAGGACTTCCTCACTTACCTACACAGCACAGTGGTGGATCTGTCCTTCTGGGGCAGCCTGGAGTGACACCCTGGAGATGACATTCTGGCAAGACTCATGAATGACAGTATTTAGATATAATTGGCTCAGTATATTGAATCTAAGACAAAGATATTGATAGCAAGGAACAGCAAGTATGTGTTACTGGTCTTCCTGAGCGCCGATGAAATCCAGAGAAGACAAAGAATTTTTCCTTGCTCCCAGTTATAACTTTTGCCTTTCAGATCAAGCTGTAATTCTACTTCTGTGTTTAGCTCTGCTGGTTTAAGCATTTTAGGGCAGTTAAGCTAGCACACATGAGGGATTTTTTACTACTTTTGTTTTGTGAAACCTACAACAGTCAAGCAACTTTGACTTTCAGAAATGTTCTCTGCTTTAACTCTAGGTCAAATAATACGTAGACTGAAGTGCTTAACATGTGAACTTATCAGACCTAAGGTGTCACAGTACTGGACCTTGTGGACTTTTTTGAATCTGTTCACCTAAATATAGAGAAGATCTGAAACAGAATCTTAGAAAGAGCCAGGTACATCACATTGAAAGCTAAGACTGACAGAAGAAGACCTTTCCTTGGGGACTGAAAGGTATTTTGGACATAGTTTATGTAATTCAGTCTGAAAGTTCGGGCTTCTAAGAGAAGATAAGGGATTTACTTTCCTGTGACTTGTACCAATAGTCCATATTCCCATTAACAAGACCACAACATATACACTTGAGATAATATATACCTAAACTCAGTGTTTTAAAGTGCTGCCTTCTATCCACCCATATGATTCATCTCTAATTCATAGGGAAAAAAATAGTATGATACAGTTTTAGATTTTAGATTTTAGATTTTAGAAATCCAAACAGAGACAATACTGATTTATGCCACCTAGACTGCTTGCAACAAAATAGGGAAAAAATGGATATGGCATTCAGCAGACACTGCTTCAGTGTCAATTTTTCCACGTTAATACGATTAACTTGTACATACAAATTACTTTGTAGATGTGGAGCTTAGGGACATGGTTTAGTGGTGGACTTGGCAGCGCTGGGTTAATAGTTGGACTTGATGATCTTAAAGGTCTTTTCCAATCTAAATGATTCTATGATTCTATAACCTCCACACAATCCCTGGTAACACTCTCATTAACCCTATCCAAACAAGAAGAATAATATAAGCTTATCCTGCCCATCCTCTGTCTTTAGTAAAACCCTGAGATATACTGGCACCCATTTAAAACCACCCTAAAGCCATCCATTCCTAATGATTCAAAACTGACAGATTTATTCATATACTTCACCAGACACACTTAGCCCTGGAGGGCCTTGGAACATTTTCTTCATAGATCCTCAGGGAATTTATGCAAATACCAAGTTCTCCACTTAAGAGAGTTTCAGGAGTGCAATAACAAGGATGGTATAGCTCTGCAACTGTGATGCAGAGGAAGATTTCATTACACCTGCCAATATTAAAACTGGATCTTGTCAGTATAATGAGCACCCATTTTTATGGCAGTAAATTTGCATTGGAGAGTTTTTGGGGTTAGGTTATGTCAGTCCTGTTCAGACTCACTTCTGAAGGCGGAAGAGCATGACCCCTTGTTGACACCAGAGCTGGGCACATCTCACTCTGAAAAATAGTTTATTCACTACAGCGTTTTACCCTGATTTTTTTCCAAAAGCCTAAATATTTCATGCTCATATTTTGTGGGTGTCTTATTCCAAATTTACCTGATTAAAATCAGAATTTTGTGAAGGATTAGAGGAAACTAAGATGCATCTACTGATGTGGGCAGCAAATTTGTCCTCCAGTTTAGTACAGAATTCCCTGATTCTTTTTTCTTCCTTCTTTACTTGTGAATTGGAGGTTCTCTAAAAGCAGTGCTTCGAGAAGCTTTTCCCAAGAAAATGCTTGGTTGGAAATTGTAACTGAAGGATGTGCCTTTCTGTTGCTATAGGCACAGGTTGCCAATTAGCACAGTTCTTTCCAGGAAAGGATGTGAAAACTTCACTACAAACTCCTTCTTCCCAAATATCCACAAAAAAAGAAATGTTATAATAAATGTTTCTTATTGGTCTTTTAATCCCTTCTAAGTCAGTGACATACAAAACTCAAGACAAGAAGGAAAATTTCTAAAATGCATACAATTTAAAAGAAAAAAGAGGTATACTACAGGTAAGGAGTTGAAGATTTGAGAAAGGCAAAGAAAAGGATGATCCAGAGTTTATATATTATATGGACTTGTTTTAATAAAATACTCCAGAAATGGCTCCTGACTAACAAGCTGACATCCACTGCTGTCTTAATGGTGATGTCTTATGTCTGAGAGGTTATAAAAAATAGGCTCCCCAAAAACATTTTCAATTCATCTAATCCTAGAATAGTTTGTCCATTAAACAGTCTTTGTTCATTTCTGATGTTCTAAATCAAAATTCAAACAAACATACCATGTGTTCTTCTTACTAAGAAGGGAGAGCAAAGGTAGTGGGGTAAAGTGACCCATCCTCAAATCCTCTGGCATGGGAGGATCACTTTATCACTTCCATGAAAACCTCACAGCTCTGGGAGATGAGGAAATTATAAAAAACAAAAATGAGGTCTCACCTCTAAAATGAAATCTGGCACACTTGTTCCTCAGTTTCCATTCCTCTGAAACCAAAAATGTATGAAAAAAACCCTCAAAGTATAAAAAATTATTTTATTAAATAAGCATTTTAGGCAAATTCATTAGTTTTTTTTCTAGACTCCTCTAATTGAATAGAAAAGTTTGAAACAAAAAAGAAAAATACACATCAAAAACCGGGACTTCTCCCCAGATACATTCCTGTATTAAAAACATTCCTGCATAAGCCTCATGTATTATTAAATACAAGGTCTGTGTGATTTTAAGCTCTAATTCATGTCAAAATTGGAGCTAATGTTTGAGTTCAACAAATTTTATTGCATGGAAACTGATCACATCCAAAATGCTTTTCTTCACCACCACCCTGATTCTACAAAGATTTACATTTTTGTTTGACATTAACCATGAGAATTATCCTACTGAATCAATGAAATTGGTCTTATGTTTAAAATAATGTGAATATATGTGAATTTGGTGTCTTAAAGAAAAAGGATTATAGCAATATTACCTGGCATTTATTAGCGTGCCTTTATGACAAGTTGAAATGGAGATGAAATTTTGGTAGATTCTCTTTTTTAATAATGCTATTGTCTTTTTCTTTAATAGCTCTTTTCCTTAGGACTTAGCTCAGCTTTTTTTTTCCTGTTGCACTCACTCAGGGCAGCTATCATATCATAGCCAGGAAAGATAATTGAATGAAGAATTGATTTTTATTGCCTGTAATAAAAAGCAGTTCTTATTATTTTTACAAATTACTCATAATTACAATTGTCTAGAGAATGCCTTATCACCCTGAGTGGAGCTGAAATAAGCTGGATGCACAATAGTACTTCCATGTCTGTGATTTAAAACTTGTGTTCTCATTAATGGCAATGTAAATTAGCACTATGGCAAATTTAGTTCGTATCATTTTACTGGACAGATTCTAATACTGCTGGGGAAGAATCTTAAGCAGACATGCAATTTATTTCTGAGTGGCACCATTCCTGCAGGAGCATGTGCACAGAGTCTGAGGCGTTTCTTTAATTATTAAGGAAGTAGAGTTGTGCAAGTTACACCTCACAGAACATTGGAGTGCTATAAGCAGGTATCAGGTTTGTTCCATTGCAGACGTGCAAAGCTAGTTTCAGAGTTAAAATTGCTCTGATTAGGTTCAGCAGATATATATTGAATGGCCTTTACTAAAGTCTTGTTCTTAAATTTCACAGAAAAGCAGCAGGAAGTTTGCACCTGGCACATCTGAATTGTTTTTGTCTTGTTTATCATGCAGTAAGGAGAATATATATGGCTTTTTTTTTTAAGTAGAATAGGTAATTGTGTCAATTTAATACACTTGATCTGTTACAAGACAGAGAAGGAAAAGCTAGAATTAATTAGAACCTCTCTTACCTCACTAAAGAAAAATTAAATGTTAAAAATCCACTGTAGTCAGTCCTCATTAATTTCTATCACAGTTTTGTGCCTTGCTTAAATGTGTTATTCAGATAAATCAAGGTATTGATCTCACTTGATTATAAAAAAAGTGTCTTCCAGGAAGAATGAGAACCAGTTCAGGGATGATAAGTGGATACTTCCTATGACTTGCTGTATGACTGAGAAACATCTGACCTTCCCTTGTTGAATAGTGCAAACACAAAGAAGGGTTCATTTTCCCAGAAGTGTTTTAATGCTAAATTAGATTTCCTAGTTTTTTTTCATATTATCTTTTATATTTTATGTTTTTTAACTCACTCATTTAAAACTTACTACCTTTCAGGCAAATATTTAAGTTTGGCAACACTGTGCAAACTTGGACTCACAATTATTTTTTACCAATCAACAAGTTCTATTAAATCACTAGCACCTGTCTAGGGATATAATCAAAAATTTAAAGAACAATTTATACTTTAAAATAGCATACCAGATATCTAGACATGTCCTAACCACACTGTGCAACACAAACATGTATTTTATATAGGTGTGTGTTGGGCATCCACAGTTATTCAATACCACAATTAAATTATCAAGCTCTTTATTCATGTATATGACATTTTTAATGATCTGTGCCTCGGGCATTATTTTCAATATGAGCATTTCCTGTGTTGCCAGCAAAAGCCCTGGTTTAAAGCATCAAAAATATTAAAAAAAAAATACCAAACAAACCAAATTTTCTTAAGACTTTTCTCAGGATGTCCTACTTGAAACTTCAGTGAAGAAATATATACATACACCTACATAATAAACTCATGAAATGTCATTCTACCCTCAGTAAGAGATGTTTTGACTGCTAATATTAAAGGAAATAGGTGAACTAAAACCTTGGAGAGTAGAACTCTTCTAGTCCAATTAGTCCTGGGAACCTTGTAGGAGGGAAACTGCTCCCTTGCTGGATTCAGCAGAGTGTTGTAGACTCTGCAGCTTCTTCTAAGGTTTTCCTTGGTAGCCTCTTGCTCTGCATCCCTGATACATGGGACATCTGAAGAGACAACCTTTTGTTGCTCCCCATGGACACAATCCTTTGTTGTTCCCCACAGACACACTTCACCAGGCTCTCAAGTAACATAAATGATGTATAAGCCATCCACACATTTAAGTTTCAGTTTGCAATGGAGTCCAGACTCCCCAGTTTCTTGCTTTCCATCCCAAGCCCACAGTGTCCTGGGTAGGCAAGCTGAGAGGAAAAGATCTTCATGGTGGGGTCATTACTCTCAGGTTCTGTCTTTACGTGTCCTGTAGATGTAACAGCAGCATCACAACTTCTCTTGCTCTGTCAGTCACCCCATCCCAAGACTACCTACTTTCAGCAGACCTCTACAAAAGAATTGTAATTGCAAAGGAACTCTCCACCCACTGTTACAGCTACAGCAGGTCATGAGAAAGGACTGAGGCTGGCCCTTGAAACCATGGTGTGGGGTTCTGTCTGAGAAGACCAATGGAAAAACTCCCTGGAAAACTAAACATTGCTTTGAGAAGCCAGGCTGAAGATTCTATCAGGAGAACAGTGCTCAGTTCAAAAGCAAAAGGTGAAGAAAGATTTACTCTTAGAGAAAGGACTGAGCCAATTATGGCTGTGAGATACATTTTTCCTTTTAAGATGCTTTTCATAAGATATTTGCATGGCTGGACACCAGGGAGTGCTTAAGTGTTCACAGACTCTTGTCAGCACGGCAGAGCTGAGTGTCCAACAGAAGTCCAAGGGCCACCTCATCAATGGATCCTCAACACACCTCAGGCTCATCCCACTTCCAAACTTGGACCTGGTGGCATTGTCCAGGACATGATCTCCCCAGACCTCTCCAGGCACAGCCCAAGAGACTGCTCTGGTGAGTACATTCTGGTAGAGGGAAAAATGAAGAGGGGACACATGAGTGGGAGGCATATGGACCCAGATGACATATGTGGCTCTCTGGGCATGGCAACTGCACCAGCAGTATGTTCCCTTTTGTCTTAAATCTTCCCACCATCACTTCAGGAATTGATGCCTTTTCCAACTTGCTCTGGATCTCTAACTGCTTAAAATCACAAACTTCATTTCATTGGGCAGCAGAGGGACATCAACAAAGCCAGGTGCAAGTTCTCCAAGTAAGCAACTGTGACATGACTAGAAATGTTACTGCCCAGCTTTACCAGCCCCACACACACCAGACTGCAATGTCCTGTTGTGTCTCCCTCTCTCAACACCAAATGTATGTCTGAAGTGGGCCACCTCCAGAGCTCCTAACAGGTGGAAACCTGTGTTCCAAAAGACCATGAAGTCAATTAGCTGCAGATTTAGATCTTTGCCCAGTAATACACAGCAGCAGCAACCCTTTCTCACCCCCATTTCTCTCCCCTCTGTCTAGACTCCACTCATGTACCTCTTTCAGCACAACAATTCCAGCTTCTTCTAACATTCCCAGGTCTGATAGTGAACAGTAGTAGAAATGTCCATTTTTCCTGTTCCTTTACATAACTTTTCCATGGTAGGATCCAGATTAGTCCTGAAGTCTGGAAATACTTCTGCATAGCACCCTCACTGGGCAGTAGTTTTACTAAGCAACTGAGCAGCGAGATGGTAACAGCACAACATTGCTGGGTATAAGAGAGTCAGGAGCAGAATTTCACCCTCATCTCTCATGGATTCTTCCTGAAATAATATATTCATACCACAAAAACAGATCAGCTCCATCCTGCTTCAACCCCCATAGCATAACCTATAGATTACCAAAATCCCAGAGGTTCTTGGTCATTTCTAGTAGACTTTCAGATATTTACTCTTAGCTTTCTGACGTCCTGTTCTTTCTTTGATCTCCAAGGTAAGGCAATCAGGTTTGGGCCCCATAGTTACAAAATCTGACCTGTGGGTAAATGTCTCAGTAGTCCATGTGTGCATATTGATGATGTGGGGTATTATCTTCTGTCCTTCTGATCATGCAAATGAATTACATGACTGTTGATTTGGTTTTCTTCTCAGAGCTATATAGAGGCTTTCACCGCGCACATTCCAAACAAGTTCCACCTGCTCAAATGGACCAAAAGCAGATGATATGGCAGAGAAACTGGAAGATGACTAGAGGACTAATAAAGTCCGCTGACAATAGGCTGGGTCTATCAGAAGTTCTTGGCCTATAAATGTAGGAGAAAAAAAGCCAGAAAAGCAACTGGACAGTGCCAGAGCTGCTACCAGTAGCTGTTGTGGTAGAGGACAAAGCCCCATGACCCTGCAGGAATTTTGTCCACTGAAACCTTTTTTCAATATTTTGGTTATGCCTTCAACCACTAGAAAGGATGGGGCACTCCAGCTCCTCTTCCAATGACTGCTCGGAGACTCCATGAATGGTCTCTGAAACAGAACATGTGACTGCTGTTATTTTTCCCTCAATGATGTACTACATCTGCAAGTGTAATCATTCCTTGTTCTTAATGTTCTCATATTAGACCAATTCACCAACATTTGCTGTTTACAAAAAAATAAATGTTTTTCAGGTGTAGAAGTGTCTGCGTGCCTTAACTCTTTATGTTTTTCTGAGCCCTACCGAATTTTCATTCCATTTGGATCATTTTTCTAACTAGAAAATGGATTAGAAGCTGACCTACTTCAGTGGACAAGAGAAATTACACTTATTAACAGTCTATTCTAGAAATATACATACATACATATATATACACACATATGTTTTTCATCCTGCATATTTATTCTAGTTTTGTGTTTTGAGGATAGCACTTAACCACTGCAAAATTTGAGTAATAAAAGTAGAATTGGGTGTCAGAATTTCAGGGTTTTGTCCTCTTCAAGTGGTCATCAGTCTTCCACAGATGAGTTTTCATCTTTCTCTTTGCTTCTGCTACTGTCCTTCAGTTTTTTCCCCTAACATGCCTGGCTTCCCTTTGGCTGTTCCCCTGCCTCCCATTACTGCCTTCTCAAAGGACAGTTCCCATCACCACCTCAGCTCTAACTGTGCTGGCTAATTTATCCATGTTCTGCATGACTCATGGTTAACCTGGAATATGTCATATTTAGCTGTTTGAGACCTGAAGTTTACACTTATCCAGATTTTGTGTAATGTAGGGTAGGCAGTACTATACTACTCCACAGTTTCTCACTTGCGCCAGTGATGCCAGTGTCTTCCAAACACTGAAACTCCACAGAAATCAAAAGAATGACAAACTCCCATATTGTTTCTTTATTTCTTTCTTTAAAAAATGGATATAATAGAATGGGTTGATACCTTATTGCTTGCTGACATGAAAAGTCAGTCTTGCAAAAATTATCATCTGCTTTCCTAACTTGCAAAATTTCTCCTTCTCCCCCCTCCCTGGGCTGTCAAGCTAAAAGCAATACTGTACTTCTTTTTAAATGTAAATTATTTATTCTTGGACAATAGTCAAGTAGGATGTTGCAAGTCGATATCATTTTTTACAATAAACTGAACCTGCTGACAGCAGAAACCAAAATTCAATCATAAGAATTACTCTGTCAAACTATTCATATTGTTTATTCTTCCCTTTGTCCTCACTGACCCCTTGAAGGAAAAGTTCTTCATAAAAAGGTTTATCTAATATATATCCAATTATTTCTTAAATAGTGTTCTGGAGTGTATTTCATGATCAGTTGTGGTTAGTGTTTTAATTAAACTTTTGCAATGTATCTGCATGAAAATATAGCCAGTGAGACAGACATACTTGTTCTATGGGAGCTGATTGACAGGAGGGAGCAGATTGACTTGGCATGTTAGTGAGACTCATTAATCTTCTTCAAGTACATACTGGGAAAACACAGAGTTCTCTCAACAAGCTGCTACCAAAACAGAGTTTCTATTTGAACAGTTCGAAAACTAACAGTACCAGGGGAAGTTGTTAGAAAAGAGTGAGATGCTCTTGCATGATGAAGCATTTGGGGGGTTTGTCACTGTGTGTAATATACTTTAATATTTAGAACAGGGTGATGCTTGTTAGAAATTAATCCCTTATCACTTAGGTTTGAAGCTTTGTGCTCTGAGTTCAAACCTGGAACTTAGCCATTGGAATCATACTGCGAGTCTGGAGCTAGAGATTGTTTTATTAATTTTATTTTGGACAGATATGCAGCTTCTTAAAAAGCAAGTACGTACACTGTGCTTTAGTACCTATCTAATGTGACAAAAGTAGGGACACAGATACCTTAAATGAAGTGCAATGGAAGGGTTGCTGAAGGTACGAGGACATCCTGGAGAATCAAGTTAATTAGAAGAGGAAGAAATTACAATTTCACTTAGTATTTCTGATCAGCTTCTCAGTAGAAAGACTTTTAGCATCCCTCGTATATGACTTGTATTAGACAAGTTTTCTTTTTTCTTATACTGAGCACTTTGCAGGAAGGGTTGAGGGTTTTTTATTTATTTTTTCTGGAATCCTAAATTAACTAATAGCTAATATTTTAACCACAAACTACATCTGGTAATTGCCTACAATCTACTCTTATAATTTGCATTGCATCTAACAATGAAGATATGATCTGAAAAAAAATCTCTTTTTAGCACAGAATGCAGAAGGTCATTCCAGTTGAGGTATACTGAGGTGACACATATAATGAGGTATTTGTAGGGAGATATGTACATGTGCATGATTATATTTGTGACATGGCCCTGAAATCTATCTCTGATCTGGATGTAACCAATGCAAAGAACCTGATTTTAGAAGGAGCTATGAATGTCCTTTTTACTCCCACTAAACTCAGCAGGATGTTTAGTGCATGACAGAATTCCCTCGACACAGAAAATGCTCAAGAGCCCAGACAGAAGTGACCATAAAGAGGAAATGAGGCTAAAGTTCTTTCCAAAAGTCTCCTTCCCACATAATAAATTAAATTTATCTACCTCACAAACTGAAAAGCTAAGATGATTTGAAAAGGTGATTACAAGGAGTCTGTGAACATGATTTTATTTCTTAAGGGTTTTTTTATATTGTATCTCCCTGAAAATACCAAGGGGACTGAACTTGCAAAATTCCTCAATTCTCAAACATATGACTTAGTTCTCTGACACTTTTTCATTTGTAAAATGAAGAACGTTTTTTACTGATGCTGTAAATAGTACAGGCAAATTAGATGCTATCAAAACCCCCATGAAACATTCAAAGCAGCATGAGCATCTGCTTTACATACAATATATTGCAAAAAGAAGTTTCCTCTGCTTTCTTACAGGAGAGATTTTTATGTACATTCATTGTATTTGCAGAGCTTTCTTTTCCAATGCAGTGTCAATTGAATGGTTATACACTATAAATCTTAGCAGGCACACAGACACACAGAGAAATAATACACATTGCAATACACTTAAGCATGGGGTATGTATATTGGAGCAAAATTGGACATCGTTAATAGAAGTTTCCCGGTAACAGAACTGCTGTAATATGAATTTTTATTCAAATTTGGTTTAGCGGGCATGCTTGAGGTGTCATACTCAGTTCTGAAATGTAAAGCTGACAGCAAGATACAATGCACAATAACACTGCACGTTTCCAAGGGAGAGCTCTGCTGTGTCTTCCTTGGTCCTCTTTTATCATAGTTGTCTGCAGTTCTCTACATTTTAGAATTTAGGCTCATCAGTACATGTCCCTTAGAGAAAAGCATCATTGGTATGAATTTTAGAAATAAGGAGAAAAACTATTTCAGCAATGTTCACCAGTGCCTCTTTTTGGCATGTTCTGTGGGTTACTGCATCCTGCACTTTCAAAGACCACCAAAGTTCTTCCACCATCTGGAATCAGCAGGCCTGTGTAGGTACTCATTACTTTTGAAAATTAAGTCCATGGTTTCAGCTTAGCATGCAAACAGCAAAACTCATATACTTGCAAAGTGTTCTTCAGTCTTTCTTGCCAGTGAGTAATGGATGATAACAAAGAAGCTCCTAAATAAGTTTGGTTAGAATTTTTTTGATGATGTTTGAGAAAATGCACAGTCTAATTGATCCTAAATCTATGTAGAGGTTTACCCATTGAGTTATTCTTTAAGTAAGTTTTAGGAGGAGTAAAAATAAACAAGCAACAAGGGCCAAATATTTTCAGTTTACAGACAATGGAAGAGCAAAAAATAGTTCACAGCTGCTCAGATGTATCTATATGGACACTTTTAGTTTATGGCACCTTAGTAGACAGATAGCAACTGATCCTTGTTTTTCTGTCCTCACATCTTGGATAAAGGACTGGGAAGATTGTTCAGCCTGAGGAAGAAAGGCTTTGGAGCGACCCAACTGCAGCCTTCGAGCATCTGAAGAGAGTCTGCAAGAAAGATGGGAGAGAGCATTTACAAGAGCATGGAGTGACAGGACAAGGGGGAATGGATTCAAACTGAGAGTAGGTTTAGACAAGATATTAAGGAAAAAAAATCTTTACTGTGAAGGTGGTGAGACAATAGAACAGGTTGCCCAGTGAAACTGTGGATGCCCCTTCCCTGGCACAAAGCCAGGCTGAATGGAGCTCTGAGCCACCAGGTCTAGTGGAAGGTGTCTTGCCCATGTTTGAACTAAATGATCTTGAAGATCCCTTTCAACTCAGGCCATTCCATGATTCTAAGGTGAAAAGTCAGGTTTTGGGCTCAATTTGGACAGATATGGAAGGGGTTTTTTTTCTGCATCTCGTACCAATGTCTAATCCTCTATGCTACACTACATCAAAATCAGAGAAGCTGGCTGGGTTTTGCCCTGCCACCTCTCACTTGTTTTTATGCTACATGTTTTGTCATTCCCTTCCTGCCTTCCCTTTTCATGCACATGCTCCTTTAAATCAGATGTCTTCCTTTGGTAGATCAATGTTGGTGTCTAGACCTCTCCACTGTAAAGTAGAGAGCCTTAAATTTCTTGTTGGACATTGTTCCACCATCTTCAAACCACATGCTATGCCAGATAAGGTTCCTTTGAAGTACAAGAGTTAGGCATTGATGTATGTCCACAGACCTGAGATTTAGAATCTTAAAAACTCTCCGTGGGGCCATATATTATGCACTCAAAAAATAAAGCACTTTGGTGGTGTTGAGACCAACAGCTTCAGTTAAGTTTGGTGAAGACTAAACTGGAGATGTAAAAAAATATCTGGAAATTTCTGTATTCATAATCCGGTGACATTTCAGGCATAAAAAAATATCTGAAATTAGAAGTTTTATTTGAAAATGTTTAAGGCAGAATTTGTCTTGAACCTTAGTTCAGCTTTTTCCACTTGCTGTTTCTTGAGAAATTTCTGTCCAAGGTTTCATACCAGTACTTTGTCCTTACCCTGCCTTCACCTCCCTGATCTTCTGTACACTCTGGGAAGCATAGAGGGGAACAAATGAAACAAGTCAAATGTCTGTGTCAGCCCCTTCACCCACATCTGCACTGAATGAATGTGAATAAAAGAACAAACAATACCTCTAATGGGATATCACAGTAAAAGCCACATAAACCCAAGGGTGGATGGCCATCACACAAAGAAGCTTTTAAATGTCGAGTATTTCATACTGAGACCATTTCAGAACCTGAGATAAATAGCCATAAGACAGCAAAAGAAATACATTATTTAGACATCACTCCAAGGAAGGTAACTGTTACCAAGGAAGGTAACAAGGAAGGAGCTTTAGGCACAAGTATTGCAGTTCCAACCCTTTAGTGTTTGAACTAATACCAATCAGTGAAAGAAATATTAAAACCAATTAAAAATAATATTGGTATATAGGACACTTGGTGCTGTTAATCGAGCCAAAATAGTTCCAGCAGCACCAAAACTGCCTGTGCAAGAGCAGTTATCTGAAAAACTGCTGCTGAGTTCTTATTCCATTTTCATAGGTTGGCAGTAGAGGCTGTTATGTTAATGCAGAAAGTGCACAGTAATGGTTTAGTTATTACCAAATAATTCCTGTATTGCTAATTACATGGAGCATTTTGAATAAATTATTCATACTCAGTTTAACCTTTTTAAAATAAATGTTTTTAATCTGCTTTTTATCGGTTGTAGGCAGCCCCTGTTTTGTTCAAGTGCATGCTCCCAGAGTAAATAGTACTGATGCTAGTAACTCATATGGACTATTTTGGGGGAAAGATACTTCAAATATCCTTTTCTTCTCTATGTGTGGGTGCCTGGGTAGCTAAATTTTACCGCAGACCATGTGGTAAGTAGATTCAGCAATAAAACTGACTGTAAATTAATCCAATATTGTGTTTGTCACAATGATGGATCATGTACAGTCAGAGATCTGACACCTTACAGGTTAGAAGGGACTATTTCTCCTCCTTACTTGCTCTATTTTTCAAAATTCATATGGCAATTCACCTGGAAAATCTCAAAATTGTTGGTTGGTAGACTTGGCAAGTCTGTTTTCACTTGACGTTTGAATTGTAGTTGAGGTATTATGAAAAGCTGCCTATCTTTCTGGGTGCTGAGCACCTTTGCAATGCAGTATAAATTATTTTACAGGATTACCAATGATTTATATATGTTTTTCCCAGTCTTCTGAGTTTTTCTAAGATTAGACTTTCAGTTATTATTTATTTCCACATCTCTGCAAATATAAAAAGTGAATTATTCATTTCTGTGTCATAGCTTCATATGGTTTGGAAGGGATCTCAGAGGCCATCTCATCTATCCCCCTACCCTAAAAGGCATCAACAGCAGATGTATTAGTCCCGACAGCTGCTTGTTTAAGGTCTTTTCATACATTTCCAGAGATAGAGTCATCACAATGTTCCAGACAGTCCGCTCAATGTTTCCCTATCCACATAGTTTAAAAGAGGGTTTGTTTAGAGGTTTTTCTTCCCTAATGTCTTTGCTTTGATTGAAACTCATTATTTCTAATCCTTTCCAGCACTAGCCTGAGAAATAGATTCCTCCCCTTCACACTGCAGCAGTCATTTGTGTATCTGAAGACTGCTACTGTTCCCACAACAGGTTATTAATTTCTTTCACTCATTTCTCATTGACCATGGTTCCTTACTCTTCCGGAGGTTTTCTAGCTTGACCCAGCCATGTGAGCAAAACGTGGACACTGGGTGGTATTTTAGTTCATTCCAGTTTCTATGATGTGGTTGTCTACAGCTGAGCAACTCACCACAGGCTCCTTTTACACCCAACAGAGAGCTCATCACCTCCTTAAAGCCAGCGGCGTTCAGGGCACAAATAGTTTCATTACATAGTGGATGCTTGCTCTTGGCCAGATGAATTGCATACTAAACTCCAACATCTGTATTGGGGAAGACTTATTTGTACACAATAGGTGTGTAGATGCCAGATACAAAATCTGGAACAGAGACTACAGAGATAATCACTTTGGTTGTGTGCTGCTCTTATATGGCCATTTAATACCCATGCGAGGAGTGTAGGCTTAGCCCACCTGGTCTCCATCTTCCTCTTCAGAAAGGGATGAGTCAAATAGAGCTCCTCTGTGTCATAAAGAGGTCTCAGGTGTCTCAGGGTGTCTAAAATGGCACTACCTGACTACATTTAGGCAACTGAATCCTTCTGTGTCTTGCAGGTTTTGCTCTTCCTTATGTTTATGGAGTCATAGAATCCTAGAATGTTTTGGGTTGGAAGGGACCTTAAAGATCACCTAGTTCCAACCCCCCTGCCACGGGCAGGGAGACCTTCCGCTAAGCCAGGTTACTCAGAGTCCCATCCAGCCTGGCCTTGAACACTTCCAGGGATGGAGCATCCACAGCTTCTCTGGGCAGCCTATGCCGGTGCCTCACCACCCAGCATATCACCGGCTGATTTTGAGACACTGTAAATGAGTTTCTCTTCTGTGGAAAAGTTATGAATCAGTTTTCTTCATGCTAAATATACATGTACAAGATGCTAATTGTTCCTGAGGTGTTGTACATTGCATGTGTCTTATGTCGATGTAAATGGATGTGAAAGCCTAAATAAATGTACTTCTGCTCCATCTGCCTTTGAATGCTTGTACATCTGACTCTATCTTCCCTGAACCCTGAGTAAATTTATTCTCCAGAACTCCAGACCTTGCTCCAGTGTCTGTGTTTCACAGTTCTGTGGCACAAAACACTTCTACAAAAAAGTAGTGGTTTGCAGAAAATCCATGGGGATCAGGGCACCTAGGGCCCCATGCAAGACCTTTCACTTAGACAAATCTCTTTCTTTGTTTCCCTTTTCATCTCTATCCTTTCAGATCTCTGACACAAAGAATATCTCTACCTTTGTGTTTCAGTCTCTGATGGGATTTGTAAGTGCCACTGGAAACCAATTAATAATAATAATATATTAGGCTTTTAATAAACCTGACATTTACAGAGAGAAAAGCTACTCATTTTTATTTCTTAGCATGTTAGATATAAGGCCAAATACATCTTATACCAGGAATACTTTTTTATCACAGGGAGAATTTCTGGCCCATTGAAGAAAAAGTGAATTTTGCAGCCACAATTTTAACTGCAATCTATTATTAAACCCAAAAAGAGCAAGGTGTGACTGCAGGGTGCAATGTACCAGGTTTTTTGTCAGATAACTGTAGAATTAGACACGGAGGTGACTCTGTTTAGGTTTTAGAGGATTTTCTTATGGATTGTTCCTCTGGTTGATTTGCCAATACAGTATCCATTTCTCATAAGTTTAGAGTTCATATTGTGTCATTTCTTGTGTCTACCTGTGCTGGATCTAACAGTTCAGAAGCATTTTCTGATATTCAGTTTACAGTTTCCTTTATTCATAGAAATGCCCCTTTAGAGATTCATTTTAAAGGCTTATCTGTTTCATAGGAACTAATGCACTTTTCATTTTCTAGTACTTGGTATTAAATGCAGATAGCAATCTTTGAATTTTGTTTTGTGGAAAAGGTTATTATTTTTTCTTTTTATCACATGGATGTCTGTAAGTAACATGTAAAATTATCTCTACTCTTGTAGAATTGCAGACACATAGTGCTTGACTGCAAAGCTCTGTAATTTTCATGTTGTTTTTTTTAATACCCTGCATTTAAAGTTTCACATCTGCAGATCTGAAGAGGAGGATGTAAAATAAAAAGCACACAATGTTCTCAGGAAAACAAAAGAGGAGTGGGTGGCTTTAGATAAAAATGATTGCCTTGTACCTCTGACACTGATTATTTTGTTTGGTGGTGCACAAGGCTCTGAAGGAAAGAGTCCATTTGGGAGAGACACCTGCACTCTACTTTTGCCCAGTACAATGGGATACAGGTTAGTTTTTGGGTGAAGAAAGAACTGGGATAGATTCAGTCAGAAATGAATGTTCAGTGTTAAGCAAAGAATGCTGCATTCCGGAATGGATGTTAAACGATGTGTCAGGCAGTTCTAAAGCAGACCCTTTAAAATGAAAAGATAGCATTGCCTCCATGTCCTACTTGCTTATTTGCACTGAAGCATCAGTGACAAAATATAGATTGTTTCTCTGATTCTATCCAAAGCAAGGCTTTGATTATCCTCGGCTGGCAGGCAGACTAAGCCCCAGGTATTATCACAAGACAGACTTGCAACTCAAGACATAGTTTACATCGAATTCCTGGTCAGAACATTTATAGCTGTCCTGAGCATAGGCAGAATCATAACTAGAACACAAGATATTTTTCAAGTAAGAATATATTATTTTTTATTCCTTGTGTATTTCAACCCAAACTTTGAAAGGCACCTTTTTCTACATAAATTACAAGGATTTCTCAGGGACAATGTGGGTATTCGTGTGCAGAAATGAGGAATTATGATATAATAAACCCAAAGGGAATGCATTTTTTCTTACAGGTCATTGAAAACAAGGTTAGTTGAACTACTTGTTGAATAATCAAAAACCAATATACTACACATCCATGTAAAACTTGTCTGATTCAATATTTGCTTTAATTAGGCTTGCTGCTGCAGCTAGTGATCCCTTTAGAGAACCAGTATTTCAGATTAAGATTCCACTGAAAGACTTGCCATCTTGTCAATTTGAAAAAAAATCCCTCCTGCACCTTCTTCTCCTTCCCTTGTAAAAAACAAATAGGAAATCTGAAGCATTAAAATCATCATTTCATCATTAGATACTAATGAAAAATATTTCAAAGCATGGTATTCCATACTTTTGCACAAGGCTGATCTAAGGGACAGAGAGGTTGCACAATTTAATCTCGGTAATGTGGCATATTAAAAGAAGGGTCAGGACTGGAATGTAAGAGGTTTGCTGTTTTTTTATCCTGGGAATATACATAATTATCATCTCATCCTTAAGAATAGTATGAGAACAATCTGCTGCTCCTATTCTTTTTAATATGATTCCAAATGGGTGGTGTTAAGGATAATTTAGACAAAAGTCAATGCTTCCAATTTGTGGAAAAATCCTTGCTTTTTTTGAAAAAGACTGAATTGGTCTGAAAATGTTTTATGCCAGAATTTTCTGCAGAGCAGAAGCTCTCAAGAGGCATTGAAATTGGCAGCCTGGCTACACGTATTTCTACAAGGATATCGGATTTACAGGCTTGCAGCAGAGATTTCATAAAATTCCTGGGTTTAGGGCAAATCACCCAGGAAGACTGGCCCAGGAGTGAGGACCTCATATCTGCACGGTGTCTGGCTTTAAGTGCTATTCTGCCTCACAGCTAAACCAGCACCAGAGGTGGCTCACAGAGGCTGTGTCTGTACTGGCACAACTAATTTCTTTGTGTTAACTCTGTCCAAAAAATTTCTAATCACTACTAGCATGAAGCACAGTAAAAAAATCTCTTCTTGTTTTTAGAGGACAAGTGAATAAGCATTGAAAACATCTATTAAACTACTTTACAAGGGTTCTTGTTCCCTCAAAGCCTAACAGAATAGCCTACAGATGTTAGAACTTTAAATGACACAACAAACTTCACCACGTTGGGGTTTTTTTAAGCTCTTTTTCAGATCATTGTCACACTAAGACTTTTAACATTCATAGTTTCAATTCCAGTAGCAAAGAGTAAAACCAGTGGATGTGGGTTCTAATGTTTCCAAAGCATTCCCCAGGAATTATATATACTGCTAGGTAATTTCTGTGCTTCTTTTTGGGTAAAGATTCTGCTTTGAAATGAAAATCCTCAGTCCTTTAGATATGCAGCTGTTTACAGGTCTGACATTGAAAAGTATCCTTCGGGTACATTGTTCTTTGCATTCCACTTTCTAGGCACCACCACCACCCCCACCACCCCCCCCCGTCAGAAATACTGAGAGACCGGATTTTCTTCTGGTGGTCTTTGGCAAAGACAATGCCACAGACACTGTTTGCCCATTATTAGTCACCATTGATGCATATATGAATCAAGGCAAAGAAACAGAGCTAGAAACAAATTGGGAAAGATCTGAAAAAGAGAAAGTAAAAGAAAGCCTGAATGAAAGCCAAAAGTGTAGAAACGCTGACAATCAAAAAGAAAAAAAAAGTTAAATAAGTCAATGGAAACAAACAGAGAGAACAGCTCAAAACAAGAAAAGAAATAGTGATGCTGCGCATTTTCAGTGTATTAAAGGAATGGTAAACCTATAGTGGAAAAGTTCAGGAAAAAATCATGAAAGCAGAAAAAGAAAACACAAAAAGATGAAGAAAAATGAAACCAAGAAATGCCATAATAATTCCAAGCATCTTATTTACAGGGAAGTGCTTTTAAATATACCTTCCATGTGCTTATAAATATTAATGTTACATATTAAACATACAATAAAAAGGCAAGCAAAGAAAAGAATCTAGCTTTAATGTGATTGTGATTTTCTAAGCTGTGACACTCTTTAACATTGACATAATATACCCGGAATTTAACTGGGTGTGAAACTTAAGCATATGCTGAAATTTAAGCATTTCAAGAATTCCATTCACTGCCATAGCTGATTAAAGCAAGTATAGGCTTAAATGTGTTGCTGGATTAGGGTTTCTGGGGACAGGTTAACTTGCAATGCCTACAAAAGAAGATAATACTTTAAATAACATCAATTTCTCTTATTCAAAGTCTTTTTATGACAGCATAGGTTTCAGTGCAAATATTTGGGATTTCTTTTCAGTTGAATCTCTTCCCATATTAGTTGATTTTAACTGTAAATGAAAGCCAGTTTTTTCAGGATAGACTATTTTTTAACTGGGATGCACTCTATGATCCCACTGCCACTCTGTTTGCAAAATTCTTAATTAAGAGTATAGATTTACGAGACTAAGCTGCTGTAGGAAGGAAACATTTTCAGCACCACACATGGAAAATTAATGAGGATGGGAGTTTGAATTGAAGGGATGGGGCTTGGAAAGTATAGAGCAAAATTGCACATGCACAGGATTATTACTCCAGTACATCCACTAATTCATCATAAAAAACAAGGTGATAGCAAATACCAGATTTCCTATTCTGTGTTCTTGTTTGCTAGCAGATATCTTCTTAAATCCTGCTTATATTATGACTTCTCTGACACAGCACTCAGATAGAGATAGATCAGCGGCATCAGTGCCAAATTGCACAATTAATCTAAGGTGACCTGGGTAATTCAGCTAAATGAGGCATGATCTGAATATGACAAGGTAGGAGGCATGCAGAGAAAGGGAGCAGAGCTTGAAAGGAGAGGGTTTCAGCTCAAAACAAGGCACAAAGATTCTGGTTCATTATTTCCGTGCACCTTTTATATTTATTTGCATCTCTGTACAAAGTGGATGTTACATGCTACAAAAGAAAAAGTAAATGAAAATGCATCTCAATGGAGCTGTTCAACAGGAAAGTAGGACAGGGCTGTAATTTAACACATGGGACAAGGCTATGCTAAAAAGCAACCAAAAAACCCTGCACTTTAGCAGTATTATCTCTGCTCTCTCAGACCTCTTCACTGTAACTTCAAGCCTGACTCTCACAATTTGTATAAAGATGACAGTCAATTGAATTTCCCTTTCAACAGCCCTAATAGCTCGTCATCTTTTTTTTTTTTCTGTCTGATTCATTTGTGTCATTCCATGGTACATTTTCTCCAGCTGAAAAAACTCTATAAGATTTTTCTTACCCCATCATGCCCCGAGCACCTCCAGCCCATGTCTCACCAGAATAAGTCAGTACCTCAGTTCTACCAGTGCTGCTTTTGCACCATATCTCAGATTTCTGAAATGAGCTGAGTTCAAACAAAAGACAAAATAATTAAATAAAGAAAGAAATCTCACACAACAGTTCTAGAGGTGTGTGGAGAGAAATGTGACACGTGGGAAGGAATAAGGAACTTGGAGCACAGAATTTGGTGGAAACTGGTGGAAAAAAAGAGCATCTTCAAGCTGTTGTGAAACCACAACCAAAGAGGGTAAAGCACCAGCCAAATAGCAAAAGAAAACACAGTGCTGAGTGACAACTAACTTTACTTGATTATAGGCGCAGTTTAGTGAGCTGTCTAAAATCTATAAAAGAGCAATGGAAGAGTCAAAATGCCTAATAAATCACAGTGCCCTAATAAAATATCATCATTTATCCTTCTACTGATGCAATGTTCAGAAGAATGAATAATTTCTCAGGTTTTTCTGTAACAGGAGCAGGCATGTGGTAAAGCAGCAACATGTTGTGCTTTTGATGATGCTGGGCCATCTTTCAGACATTTGTCTCTTTTTATACGATTGCTATTAGGATCACAGTTTAGTTCAGAGGAATTTAAATGCATCCTTATCTCTTTCTTACATCTCTCCAATAAATCTTATCTGCTGGCTTTGTGGAGGAGGGGGTGTTATAGCAGATTGTTGTAAGATGTGTTTGCTTTATGAGCCAAGGTAAAATTTACAAGTTACAGTTCCATCCAGCTGCTGGAAACGTGCCTTTTTCATATGCAATTCAGTAAGACTTTTTACAATTTCTTTTTATTTTATTATTTTATGAAGAGAGCTTGTGCAGTCCATTATAAGCTGCTACCAGAATCAATTAAACATGGCACAGTAAAACTGCAGAACAAAGGAGAGAAGCTTTGCAGGATACAGTATGTTCAGTTAATTAGTCTATTACGAATTAGTGGCAATTAAGATTGAAATCTTTTTCATTGATTTGTGCTAGTTTATCTGTGATTGAGCCAGTAGATGAATTGCATGAAACGACAGAAAGAAGGAGGAGGAGTGAAACAAGTTCAGAAACCATACAGGATATTTCTCAAACCCAGGAATTGAAGCAGAGTTTAGGAATGGCTGTAGCAAAGAACATGACTCTTAATTACAGAAATTTGGTGTAGGACAGGAGTAGGCCTGGTCAAATACTATGTGGTTCTGGTGGAACATTGCCTTGTGTTCTGGAGATCACAGGGGTCATAACCATCTCCTGCAAATACTCAGAGGGAACATCTGGATTTTAAAGTGCACTTTTCTATGTGATATTTAAATGCCTTCAAGACAGCTGTGATGGAACTGGCTTATCTGCAATTTGAATCTGGGAATTTTTGCTTTCAAAGTGAGAATGAGATTCCTTAATTACTGAGCTGAAAGGAACGAAACCACAAAACCTACCTTAGAAAAAGTTTACTGTAGTCCAGAGGTGTATCTAGTACCCACTAACTTGTTTTCCTGCCAGAAACACATCGTTTCTGAGCCTAATTATTGCTGACCAGTTCACAGACCTTCCAATTACACAGTTCCTGAAGAGAATATTTCCACCATATGCTTTCCTTTTGGTGGGCTACAGTTTATTCATCTATACCAATCCAGCTCCTGAGATGAATCCAGAAAGCAAGGTCACATTGTTGCACTTGACGAAAATAGGTGTAGGAAGGCAGTCCTCAAGATATTTTCTGTACAACAGGGAAAGTACCCATAATAAAAGACCATTATGCCATAACAGGCTTTTTGTGTACTATGAAATGTTTTGAATGCAAAGGGAATTGCTGCATTTCCAAACCCTGGGATACCTCCAGTTTTGCTGTCTCTGAAAAGACGCCAATGACAGTGAAACAAACAAAAAAAATATATTAAAGGTATTTTTTATTCATTTCTAAGATACCATCTTTATGAATGCATGAGGAACCAGATTACTCAAGAAATTGATACTTGGAACTCAAGAGCTGTGAGTCAGTCAGTTGTTACTGTCTATTGGCCATTTAAGAAAGTAAGTTAAACAGTCCACATCCCTGTAGGCAGAACAACATCCCAGTAACCATGGTATATGCTCTGCTGTAATTCCTGCTACCACTCTCAACACTCAAAGATGGAAGTGACCTTAATTTTCTCCCATTGAGGCTATGTCTTTATATCAAGGCTGAGCTGCTTTGACATGCCAGTGTGGGTAACTGTGCACGTGGTGGGATACACGTGGCTTGCAGAGCACAGCAAGGATCTGACACTCCAGAAGTTAGCAGCATGTCTGCTTCTACCTTCTATATTGTCCAGACACAAATGCACAACAGAATCTCATTTTCTGGCTGTACAGTGCATTGATGTACAGCTATATGTCTGTGAAAGAGATTCCGCATTAATCATAGAATCATAGAATGCTTTGGGTTGGAAGGGACCTTAAAGCTCATCTCTTCCAACTCCCTGTCATGGGCAGGGACACTCTCCACTAGAACAGGTTGCTCAGAGCCCCATCTAACCTGGCCTTGAACACTTCTAGGGATGGGGCATTCACAGTTTCTCTAGGCATCCTGTTCAAGTGCCTCACCACCCTCAGTGTAGAATTTCTTCCTGATATGTAATCCAAACCCGCTCTTTCAGTTTAAACCCATTCCCCCTTTTTCTGTCACTCCATGCCCTTGCAAAAAGTCTCTCTCCATCTTTCTTGCAAATGAAAGTGAGTTGATTAATCTCTTCAGCAGCTTTTTTGCAAACCTGATTTTATTTCCTCCCTGTTTTCTAAACCTCTCTGAAAGTAATGGGTGTGGGTATAACACAGGCACAACGGTCAGAGACCACAGACAGATCTGTCAGAGCTTGAATGCACAGACCCACCCAGAGTTGCTGAGTTATGTAACTGCTGCTCTGCACACACATTTTTGGACCACAGATGTAGTAAAAGCATCATTCCCCCGTTAACATTTTAAGCACAAAGAGCCAGGGTTGTCTTGCTGATAAAGCAACGCATGAGCACAATGAATTGCACTAAGCTGATTTATTACCGCTCCATTATGCTTCTGTAGAGATGCTTTTTTTTACATTAGTTTTTCATAACTCATAATAATTCTCATGTAAAGTTATGCCAACTGCACGTGCACCTCTCTCTCTCTTTTTAAATACATAGTCACATCTCTGTATATTCATATATAGGTCAACATAGAGATACATACAAGATATAAGTGGTAAGGCACCCTAGATGACAATAAATTCCTGTATATTCAATAAGGAACACTTACTTTCATATACTTACTTTATATATTTATATGTGTGTTAGAACATAACTGCAATTGTAGAATATATTTTAGCATTAGTAAAGTGTCATTTCGTAGATACACTATAAAACTCAGAGCAACAAGTAGGATTTAGGACTATAAAACTCAGAGCAATAAGTAGGATTTAGGACATTTTCACCCTAGACTTTTCAGTGCACTGCATGTTGCTGCCTGCTCCAAGGCTTAAAATACCCACCAGGTGAATGCCAGGCTCCTACCAGAGCTTCCAAAGCCAAACAGATCTGACTGAACTCTTCCTCCAAAAAACTGTTTTAAAGATGCAGGGAAGCATCTCAGTTCATTTGGAATTCCAGAGCTTCACAACCCTGAGAAGGCAAGCAGGATTCAGCTCAGGTCAGGACCACTGAATGCAGAGATCTACAAGTATCTATCTGTAAGCTGGGTGCCTAAACTTCCACTGTATTCTTTGGAGATGTGGGATTCAACTTCCGTGCCCACAGATAGACATCCAGTGTTATTTGGGATGGAGTCAGGCATCCAGCCTGTCCTCCTGACACTCCTCCAGAAAGCTCCAGAGATCACATGTTTTTGTTATATAGGCCAGTCTCCTGGTGCACATCAGATCCTCAAGGATGCATCAAGTGGCACTAGAAACCTATGTTTAATCAACTTAATCTTTGTCTGTTTTCAGGTGAGCTGAGTTGCTCCCCAGATTCTTTCAACTCTATTGACCAGGGGATCAACAAATTGAAAAAAAAGGTGTAAAAGAAACTCAGTGACTTTAAAAAAAAATGCATATAGAATAATGTATTTTTGTGAGAAGTCCCCTCATATCAGTGTGAGTTAAATACACTCTTCTTGGACCTATCAGCCTGGGCAACTGAAGGAGCTGAGACATTGTCCCATTATTTTACACAGACTTTAGACAACAGATAGTCCACAGCAAATAACTCTGCGTGCTATTTCTGGTTTGTTTGAATAGGGAGAATTACAAGTTATTGAGAAATCACCTCAGCAAAATAACTTTCTGCAAATAATGGCATTTAAGACCTTTAGAAATAGACAGCAACTGAACTACAACATCCCAGAACAGAAATTTTACCCACAACCTAATACAGCTTGCTTTGAATCTTACCCTACATGCCCATATGATCCCCATGTTTGGGATGTTATAACTAAATTCCAGATTTGCATCATCTCCACAGATCTTCTATTTGCTGACTCCGTAAATTAAATCAAATACATACAGTGTGTGAAAGTACAATACTTATCATTTTGTGTCGTTTCCATGAAGAATTAGTAGAAAGCATTTATTTTCCTAAATTTTGCTTTTAGAATTTTGTGGCAAAATTGTTCCAGAAAAGTAATGTGATTCTTAAATCTGTGCCAGTACAGTGGCTACAGATCTCTGGCATCTCAATGACAGTCCTCTGTCTTCAGTTAATCCTGTACTTAAACAGGGCATACTCTTATCTTATTTCATTTCTCTGGAGGGACCTAATCATTCTGCAGGAGGAAAAGCAGACCACCATTTTTAAGTGTTCTCACCATAAATCTCTGAAATCTTATTCTGAAGCATCTTAGGGTCATTTTAATTGCAGTCACTCATTCCCCAGCACAACAGCCCCATGGAGTGTATGTGCTTTATTAGATCATTCCTTCCAGCTCTCACTGGAGCTCCCCGAAAGTACTAGTCGTCTGAAAAGTGACAGTAAAATGACATTGTAGGTTCCTATATATCTTCTCCCAATGGATTCCAGATCCAATTTTCTCACTTAATGAGTGAAAAGATGCTTATTTTCTCTTTCCCCACTTGCAAACACAGCCTGTGATCCGAAAACCAAGCGGGGTTCTTCTTACTTCTTGTCTTATTACCAGTAATAAAGGTTCTTCAAGCAGAGTTTTGCCTTTCTAATGATGAGAATACATTCTAATTTGGTCTTCACTTTTGACTTTATTCCTTTAATCGTGTTGAGACTTTTCTTCCTGTCAACAAGACAAGCATAGTAAGGGCCAATATCTGATCAAGAAGAGGTCACTTTTATTGAATTCGTGTGTCGTAGTATAACAGCATTTCACGGAGATTTGTTAATGTGTCAAGAGAAAATTGATATGTGAAAGATATGAAAGTTCTGTTTTGAATTCCTTGGCTTGAAATATCAATTTGAAATAGCATCAGAACTGGACTCAAATGCCAGCAGGAAGTCGCACTGCTTTGTAAGAATATAAGGAAAGAAAAATCTAGAAGATACAAAATTTTTTTAAGAACACAGGAGAGTACAATGTTTGGCTTTAGACCCTTGACAGCACCATTTTTATTGAACCAGTCATAATTTTTCCCCCTATTTTTCAATGAACCAGTGTGGAGAGCAAATGCTTCCTTCAGGGCAGTGTGGGGTAGCCAACCAGGATCACTTTAATGGGATTGTAAGTGACATTTCACTGGACCTCATTCCAGGTAGATGTTTCTGCATCAGCAGGTTCTTTTCAATCCCTCTCTCATATCTCAAAAAGCCAAGAAGCTGTTTCCAACAATTACCTTGACCATGTCTGAGCAGGCCAAACTGTAAGCAGTTCATATTACTCTGTCATCTTGAAACTAGAGGTGGGAGAAAGTTGGATTTGAGAGCAGTAGAGGAGAGAATGTAAAAATTAATATATCGTATTATTATTAATGATAAAATATCAGCCAAATATAGTGATCATAAAAGAGTCACGAGCTAAAATCAAGGGGTGTGAAACAAATCCTCTAATCTTCTTGCTTCACATCACACTGTTGTATTTTATGGTAGATTGCGCAAAATGCTCTTTGTGCTCCTGCAGTTGCAGGACTGTTTTATTTTTAATGTGCATATTGCTGTTAACCTCACCATCACTACAGAATCTCATAGTTCATTGCAAAATGCAGTGTAATGCACTTCACCATTCAGATTAGATATGGGTGATTATAACAATAATCATGTGCATGTGCTATACATCTGTACAATCAAGCCATTCTTTTTTAAATATTAAATGGCCTCTTGGGGCAAAAAGTAGGTTAATCAAAATAATACTGTCAAGTAGAGAGTACAGACCTTTTTATAAAAGAAAATTAAGTAGAACTGGTAATTATAACTAGTGTACAACCTTTCAATGTAGTCAATAAGAAAGTCAATTTGCTTAAAATAATGAGGTATTCTGGCATGAACAATCTGTTCATACTTTGTTCCCAAGAGCATCCAGAGGGAATCAGAGCCCTAGCTGACATTTGATACTTTCTGTCAATTTATCAGCTCAGTGTCAGTCTGAGTTTGTAAGATGGTGGTAGGAGGATGCTTGGGGACTGATACAAAAACTAGGAAAACACAGTTGGTTTCTAGTGCCTGAGCTTATCCTTATTAAAAATAAATAAACCCCTCACATTTCCATCTTCACTCCCTCCAAAATTGACTTGAGATGTTTAGATATGGTCTTAAACCAACAAGTATAACTAGAGTAATAATAATAAATGCTAGCAATATTTGGGAGAGGTGAGGAGATCTTGAGCTTCGGGCATCACTAATGGAGATTTGTTTGCAAATTAATGAGTCTGGGAGAAAGTAAATTACCTCCCATTTCCCATTTCTCTCTGAAGTTGTTCCTGTGCTGCCAGGGGAGCTGTCAAAGACCAGTCTTGGTAAGACAAGATACTAGATGATGTCAATTTGGTGCCAGTTCAGAACATCCAGCAAATTATACAGATTTAAGCTCAAACAATGAAGGCTTGTGTTCCCCTCTGCTATCTTGCCTTCAAACCCACTTTCCTTAGTAAGGTTTTCTTGGAGAATAGAAACAAACAGCCAGGTCATTGGTGAAGGCTCAGGATCACAAAAATATGTGGTTATGATAAGTTATTCCTCTGGTTTTGACACACTGTTCATGCCCAATGGGGGCAGATTTGGACATCCCACAAATCAGTGCTGCTCCATCAAACAGCAGTATCAGCAGGTGATAAGATGAGGGGGAACGGTTTTAAACTAAAAGAGGTGAGGTTTAAATTAGATGTTAGGAAGAAGTTCTTTACTCAGAGGGTGGTGAGACAGTGGAACAAGTTGTCCAGGGGAGCTGTGGATGCTCCATCTTGGAAGTGTTTGAGGCCAGGCTGGATGGGGTTTTGAGCAACCTGGTCTAGTGGAAGGTGTCCCTGTCCATGGCAGGGGGATTGGAACCAGAAGAATTTTGAGGTCCCTTCCAAGCCAAACCATTCTATGATCCTATGATTCTGTGTTTATTAGGGAAGTGGTCTGGAAAAGAGATATCTGTGTGTATGTCACATGGAGGTCACAGCTAATTAACAGTTTGTGGTTAATTAGAGTTCATGATAAGTCATGCTAATACTTAAAATTAAGATGTTGTATTGCCTGTTCTACTGGTTTGTTGCATCACTAATGTTTGGATGGAGATGGTCTTCAGATCACCAAAATCAGTCTTTCAACTGACAAGAGGCAGGTCCAGGTTTTACACAGGGTGCTAAAACAAATGTCTAGGATAATTGACATTACTGTGAGACAGCCAGCCAAAGGAAGGGCAGTGGCTGGTCCATAATCTCAAATTCTGCTCGATTATGGCCAGCTAGGAGTGGTCAATTATCCTGTCCTGAGGGGACTCATGGTGGAGATCAGACATCTTCTCTCAGAAGAACCCGTGATGATGCGTCTGTGAGATCTAGCTAGTAACACCACATTTCTGCAGTAAAGGTGATGTTATTAGAAAAAGAGAGATTCAGTACTAGTGATCCTTTTGACTGTGACACAGCTTAGCAAAAAACAGACAGATCTCACTGAGGGCAAAAAGGGGTTGAAGGAAAAGAGAAACGGAAAACCCTGAAAGCCAGAGGACAGCAGCATTTCCTACTCCTTTCAAAGGCTGTCTAAGCCAACTGAGGAATAAAAGTGTCCTTCAAAGAAAAGCTTGTGAACATTTGTAAACAGTTGTGGTAGTTGTGGTAGTTTAGTATATATATATATATATGTATATATATATATGCGCGGGATGTAGGTGAACGTGAGATATAGGTTTTACATAAAAATACTATGGAATAAGGGGTGGAGAATGTGGCAGTTTAGTCTAAGTCCTCCCTGGTGACCAGTTTGTAACCAAGGAAGTGCCCAGATTTAGCCGGTATTCCCTACAATTTTTACGTAAGCCGGGGTATAAGAAGAAAGGAGGAGAGGCCTTCGCCCCTCTTTCCTTCCAGAGGCTTTGGAGGTGCGGCTTTCCTGTTGTTGAGTCTGTCATGTTGGAGAGTGAGGCCTGGTAAGGCCTTGCCGACCTTGGGAGATGGAGGTTGCCAGCAGTCTTTCCAGCGCGACTTTCTGTTGTCCCAAGGAGGGTAGTAAGATATTCTTTTGCTAATTCTTTTAGTTGCTAGATCTTGGGCTATTGATTGTGTATATTTTATTTTGTTTGTGTTCTTTTTTCCCTTCCCCCTTCCCTTTCCCTTTTCCTTTTGAAAATGTACATATATTTCAATTGTATATAGCTGTAATATAAGTGTAAATATATTTATATATATATTGCTTTAGCTGTCTCTCTCGTTTCGGTTCCCTTGGGTTTTTTTTCTCTTCTCCCTTGGTTTTGGGGGGGGGGGGGGGGGGGAGACTTGGCAGGGAGCCAGCTTCAAACCATATCAACAGTTCAGGGAAAGACTGATGAAAGCAGGTACTTCAGGGGCAAGGCAAGTAGTTTCTGAGCTTCTTGTGCAGCATATCCCAAGTATTGCCAGCTTTCCATAGCCCAGTACAGGATCTGGAACCTCTAGTGCTCTGCCACAGCCGTAGTAAAAAGCTGCCCAATTTCCTTCGTCCCCCAGTGCACTCCAAACAGTAGGTTTGTTTATCCTGGCAGGGGAAGAAGGTAAAAGAGTTTATTTTTCCAGACCTCCCCCACAGGCAAAGAGGGACATGCCAAGCATTCCTGGGAAAGTGCAGAGCCATGCAAAGCCTTGGTGCTCTTGACCTTCTCTGCATGGATGCAGAAATCCTCTATGAGACATCCCTTCATGAGAGCTCAGCCTTCCCCAGAGGCATTCCGAGGTACTTGTTTCCTGGTCACAAATGTGAGTGCCATGTGTTCATTGAAATGGAAGTTCTCTGCAAAGCCACAGCACCCAAAAAACTTCCCTCAGGGAATCTTTAAAAGCACCTAACTTCTAGTAGTCTGGTCTATTTGGAAGGTAAATGTTTGCTCTTCAGAAGGGTCTTTAGTGTCCCATTACTAAAAAGGCCACTAGCACTGTCTTTGGTTTGGCTAAAAAAACAAATATATTACAAATTCTTTCCAAGAACACTCACCAGCACATTTCAGCCAGTGTAGTGAATGGCAATAGGCAGGAAACAAACAGCTTGCTTTAAAGGAAGGGACCAAAATATTAAAGAATATTTAAAGAATAGAAAGTTTTATTGAACTCTAATGTAAAGCAGAGGCAAGAACTTCCCTGCCATGAGGTTTTCCTTAAAAAACACTTGACTCCTTTTTCAAATAAAGAAACACTTAGGTAGACTGTGTAATTTTCCAAAATAAAGTAAAAGAAAAAAAATTCATTTTAATGTGTTACATTTCATACTGGTAGCATCCTCACAGTTTTTTTCTGGAGTGACCAAGGACAGAAGGCATCAGTCAGCAACTTCTTTCATTTCTACAAATGAGAAAGTCTGGAAAAAAACTGATTTCAGTCTAATGTCCCTTTTAAATCTTTCCAAATGAAAGAACAAGCTAACAACAAAATGCAAACACAAACTCCTGATGCTGAAAACAGTGCTCATGGCTTCTACTGCGCTACAGCCACTCAGGTACCAGCCTGTGTCACATTGTCATATTGTCCCATCAGCAACAGATGCATGAGCATCTCCTCTGCAAACATGCTATCAAGGAAGAGCTAATTATACACATTTTCTTAATTAATTCCAGGGAGAGGTTAAAGTTTGACAGGAGTTGAGGTGAGAGTAGGAAATGTTTCCTCCATTCACTATCATGGGGGATTAAGAGAGAAAAGGTTAAAACTTCCCACTATCCCCACACGTCAAACACAGACCTTGAGTCCTTAAAAATGCATAGCAAGTGATGGAATTATTTTCTGTGAATGCTCAAACAGATATTTTTAAGATTAAACCAATCTCTTCCTATGAAAGTTCAAATAAAAAGAAGATTCTTTTGGTTTTTTGAAACTGAAATTACAGGGAAGATTTTCATACAGTATGTAACTACATAAAGCTGGGAGTGGTTTCAAACTCCAGCAACTCATTCAAGGGTGTATTTATGCTCTTAATTCGTCTTATGTGTAAACCTGCAGGCACTTGTAAAATCTGGACTGTCTTCATCTCCATGTCTTAAATGAGCTGGGTTTTCTGCAAACAATGGGTCTCCACTTATTGGTGATTGGGCCTCACTGAAGTGTCTTAGGTCGAATACATTAAATAATAATTGAAAAGTACAAGCTGCTCCTGAAAATGTTTCCAGGGTTATCTATAGGACAAAAGAAATGTAAAACATTGGCCTTTTTTCACTATGTGTGTGTTGCACGGGGTAGAAATCATCCAACCATTCAGAGTTTTCTGGCTGTACACAGACAAATTGGTTTCAGCATTTCACCAGGTAACTCCAAACTCCCTTTGTAGAGAGAGATAGTCAATACATCCAAGTGTCTCATCCTATTTCAGACAGCTACATTTCCTTATATAAGTCTTACCCCGAGTCTCCACTGACTCTCATGGAGCCTCAGTGCTCCAAAGCATGAGCTCAGACATGCACTCACCTTTGGTCAGATCAATCCCAGTTTGTGTTTATAACTCTATAAATTAATACATTTCTAATCTTTAAAATTACAATATATATATTCCTTTTTTACCTCTTGTAGAAATTAGAACTTATGCTGTTTCCCCAGGGTTAGGTTTCTCTGGTCCTAAATTCAGCCTGCCCACCTTACAAGGGAATTCCTTATGCTGCCAGATGTAGCTGGTTATGGATATACCAGTCTTTGTGTGTTTTCAGGTCTCATCTATTCAGTGTGCCTGGGTTTCATCCACGCAGCAAAATTGCCCCTGTCCTTCAGTATCATGTAGGCTGATTACAGCCTTCTTCTCCCCACTTTTTCTAGTACCAATATGTAGATTTCTAAGTAATTCCCTGTATGAAATTATGACACTAACTTACAAAATTTCAATGGCTGTTCATACAGGTTCCTTGTTAATTATAGGTTAAGTGATTTCACATGTTCATTTAGTGAGTTAGTACCAGAAATCCCACATATCTCCATTTTCTATCCTGTGCTTCTGACAGCCAGTGAACTCTGCCTCTTCAAGGCATGATGAGCACGGGCAGTGAACACTAAGAATCATTAACTGCATCCACAATCCACTCCACAAATGTCTTTCACTCTGTTAGATCTCATTGCTCAATTATAACCTAGTCACTTATATTTTACTGCTCATCATCAGAGGCTTGTTATCACATGTGACATTTCCTCATTAAGGCTGAGATGTTATTCCCAGGATTCAGGCAAGGGTTAACATTGGTAGGAGTTGCATTCTCATTCTGTAGAAATGTTGTTCAGAAGCATGACTAAACTGATCATCTCCTGTGAGGAATTTGCTTCTTGAAGAAATGAAAGGCTTTGTTAAATAAAAATGTAAACTTCCTAAGTTAGCAGTTAAACTGCCATACCAGGCATGCATTAAATCAATTAGCTGTAAAGCCAATTAAAACAAATGATCTTCAACTATCTTGTTTTGTTTGGTTGGTTTTTTTTAATAGAGCACAAAGATTCGCTTTTGTGCTTGCTGTGCTGCCTGAATCTTTAATATATTCAAAATGCTGAAATATCTGGTGACATATTCCTAAAAATGAACATAATGTGTAAAAAAACACCCCTGTGGTTTTAATATGTTCTCTTGAAATATGTTTTATAGATATTTGACTTCTATAGTCATCATGGCTTCAAAAACACACTCACATTTACCATATTTCTTGAGGGACTTGTGCTGTGTGGAGGAACTTTGACTTGTGTTGGACTGCTGTAAAAATCAATATCAAAGCCCTGAATGTACTGCAATAGGGAATGCTTATTAATGTGCAGTTGAGGGGAGTAGTGAAAATGACCCATCTTAATGCTGTTGACAGCACATTTGTCTTGGTGTCTTATTGGTTTTAATTTGTCATCTGATAAATGTCCATTTATGTAATGGAAAGTTAAGTGCTCATTAGTTTACATTTAGCTTTGTGTCTAGAGTCAGGTCAGGCTTCTGAAACTGATGTTACATGAAAGCTATTAATAGTCAGGAAAGGTTATTTCAATAAAAACAACTGAAAGGAAATATTATATTTGTGAGTGTTCAAATAAATTCATCGTTTGGCTGCTTGATTGACTCTAATGTCAACACGATAGTTTTTTCTTGGGTTTTTTGGATCATGTGGAATTTCATACCTGTTAATATCCAAGAAATTATGTATAAAATGTTCACCAAATCAATTTTAGAAATCTATAACCTTTACAACTGGTGAGAGAAGCGGGTGCTAGAGAACACATGTAAAATCATTAATTTATGTGGTGTCATATGGTCTGTAGTGCAAAACCAGCTATCTTTTTTATCTCAGTTTTTATTTGTGTTTGCTCAGGCCTATAGTGGAGTTGTTGTCGTAACTTATAATGAAGATGCTACAATAGAAATCATTACTTCTACGGCTTTCATATGAGACCTGCCATAAACTTCAAGGCACAAAAATGGCATAATCCAAAATCATTCTGTAGGGCTGGGCAGGATTTTCCCTCTGAAATTTGTGTAATAGTAAATATTTGCCATCTTTCCCAAAGTGTCTTATTGAAAAACACTCAGCTGTTCTGGGCATGTTTTGACATAGGGTGAAAATGTGCACAAGGTGAAGTTATACACTTGACTGTAGTCTGGACTACAGAGTAGAAGCAGAGTCCAAACCAAGGTGCTCTTACTCTACACTCACCTTTTAAAGCCACTGCATCTGTTAAGATCCAGTAAAATCTCCCAGAAGATATCTCCCTGTAAATTTTGGCTTCTTCCAGCTTGCAACAAATTATTACTTTGCTGTACACGCGAACTCTGACTTCTACAGCTGAAGTTAAAATAGCTGTAGTCTCAAATCCCTTTAAACACAGGAAGATAGGGAAGAGCTTAGTCTGTGATGCACAACATTGCTGACACCTTAAAACAATACATGTTCTGCTTTAAAAGCAATCTTAGGCCAAGCCACCCTCTGACTTGGAATCCATTCTGTGTCTGTGTTAACCATACTGAAAATGCCAAGATGCTTTCCTACAACGTTGAAAGGTAAAAAAATGAACAAAGAGGACAACAGACTGCAGGGAGAATTATTTTGCCTGTGTTTTTTTTAAATCTAAGCAAGGGGCTTCATCCAAATGACCACTTCAGTTAGTACCATACAGCTGAAGTTCCAACCTCAGCTTTCCCATCGACTGAATATGGTTGACCTCTTTCCCGAACTACCTTGGTTTTTGTTGATGAAAACCACAGTGTAATAGCTACCTGGTGCTGTTCTATATCCCACAGGCCAGTGAGTGCAACTTGTGCCTTGTGCCACTAAGCCATGCTTAGTGAATTATCTGTATTAGCTTTCAAATCTGGCCCTTAATTTCTCTACTTGGGAGACCTTTCAGTCCAGTTCCAAGCAAAGGCAATTCTTGCACACAGTTGTGCTGAGATATTCTGAGGTGCAGCCACGATGTTTTGGGAAGGTAATAGAGTTCATCTGCATGGAAAGAAGCCATGCAGTGCTATCTGGTTTAAAGCTGTCTTGAGTTACCACTAGAGAAGTCATCAGAGAGGCATTAGGGACAGGGGGAAATATCAGTAATCAATAACCATTCCTTGTGTTCCAGAGCTATGCTGGAATTACTGTGATCTGGATTCCCAAGTTGAAATGTGGAATGATGTTTTATCTTTCACAAGTTATCTCTCACATTTTTCTTTCAGCTCTACATTCCTAAAGACCTCAATGGTCTTACCACATTTCACAAGCTTAATTTCACATTTTAAAATTGCGCCTATCAGTTTTTGAACACTTCAATACATTTTTTAATCACTTCTCCTAAAACCGAAATGGGTGCAATTGAAAACAGTTTTAAGTTTCATTACAGCTTAAACCATCAGTGTTTAGCCAGTCTCGCAGCCTGGTCATATCTGTGAAAACAAAAAAAGAAAAAAGGAATTATTCTGCTTTTGAGACAGGAATGGAGAAAATAAAAGTTCACAACCTTTCAAAAGTCCAAAGAGTTGAGATTTTGAGACAAAACTTCTGGCTGTTTTCTAGAGCAATCTTCATCTCACAGATACCCTGAGCTGAATCTCTAAGCACACAATATTCCTCAGACAAACACTCCATGCCCCCAGCCCCCACACCTTATCAAGTTTGAATCCTTCAATAATGCTCACAATTCTGTGGGCAGTCAGGACTTCTTCAGAGAAAGAGGAGGGATCAGGTGAAGTTATTTTTTTTGCTGAAATCAAAATATGAAACCAAAGCTTTCCATGAACTAAATCCCTTTCCACTTCTTCCTTATAGCCAAAGTATTTAGGATCAATTCTTTGTTATAAATTTCCCTCTGATAGGTATATGATACCATAAATTTAGGACATAAGAGATGAGATTTTTATAATTTTAAGCTTGTGTGGTTCACATTGCAATACTGACATATTTCTTTCTTGCTGCCTTCAGTCATTTAAGGTATTCTCATCACCCTCAAAGATTATGCATTTTCATCTGGGCAATCTTATATAGAAAAGTAGTAAACAAAAAGTAAACTGTACTATTGGGAAGCATATTAAATTTTATTTTATTTTTTCTTTAAGTTTCAGAGATCTAGCATTTAACATACATCCCCCATTTCATTAATGGTATGCTGGGATAATAAATTTACCTCTGCCACTCAAATTCTTCTGATAAATATCAAAAAGCAACCAAACACTTGCTACACAATCTGCAACATCAAATAATGATTCTCTGTAGCAGAGTTTCTGTATTATATAACATATGAGCTGGGCAATTAGCTGTAAGTAAGTACTCATTATCATTTTCCATGAACTTACAAAAAGGGTGCTATCTCTTAAAACAAAACATCAAATACTTTTAAGGAGCAGTTTATAACAAAGAAAGTGTCTCTAATAGGGAAAATGTTCTTAGAAAATAACTGCTCTCAGGCTAAAAAAAATCACTGCATCAAGGCTCACAACAAAATTTAGATTATATATTAGTTTCTCAAGACTTAATTAAGGTAACCAATCAAATAAAGCATTTGAAAGAAAGTGATATTCAGTAGTTATGAAGCAGCAAGTGATAGCAAACTGAGGACTGTTAAAGTAACAACATATAGACTGGTACAACATGGAAAATAGTCTTATGTTAAATGGAGAGCTTGGAGCACAAACGCAAAGTTAGACAAAGAAAGCAATTATGTTCTTATCTAGTGACAATTGCAAAAGGAGAAGTCAAGTGTAATATCATGTATTAAGAGGCAAAGTACCAAACATGAGGCCACAGCCATAATTTTTATTTCAGACGTGTAATTACATTAAGTCATAAGAGAACACCAAAAAAAAAGAAACATTTTTTTTCCAGCTCTGTGATTAGTTCTTCTTAAATCATTAACTTTCTTTGGGTTCAATTCTGAATGGAAATAAAATTTTCTCCACAGCTTTGCTGCTTAGTTTTGCACTATAAAGTTTTGATGGATTGATTCAGCTTTCCCCTTATCCATGCAACAAACAAAAGAAACACAAAGAAAGATTCAATCCTTTCAAATGGGATATAAATTGTTTTATTTGGAATAAGATTTCTAGTGATCTTTTGAGCACTTTGGCTAAACAATTACATACATGTTATTATGAATTAAGTGAAAGCTTGTTAGAGATTTCAATATTACTTATTCTGTTTTCTTTTTTGGATAAGAAAGCTCCAACAATCATAAAACTATCTGACAATTGTTTACCTTAAACTGGAGTGATATAATGTCAAATCTATCCCTTATTGACTAGCTAGCAACATTTAATATTTTGGTAATTGGAATAGTTATTATTGGCTTATATATGTTTTATTAAAAACATTGAGTTGTGGTTGTCCCATCCTTGGAAGTGTTCAAGGCCAGTTTGGATGGGGCTCTGAGAAACCTGGTCTAGTGTAAGATTCCCTGTCCATGGCAGGGGGGTTGGAACCATATGATCCTCGAGGTCCCTTCCAACCAAACCACTCTGTGATTCTGTGAAGTTTTTACCTTTATTTTAGTAATGCAAGACCAGGGTAAATATTTGAACCAAATCAACATGGAAGGAACAAAGACAGTTTTGTAGGGAGCTAGCATAGGGTGGTGACTGTAAATACTTAAAATCACTGAGAAATAATATGACAAATGCACCAGTTCAGAAAAAAAATGAAACTCAGGCTCCTACCTTTGAGTAAAAGTAGCACCATTAATGATGGTTTCTTAATGGCACAGGTTCATATTCTGAGTCACTGTTGAACATATTGAGAATATACAATGTCATTTCACAAATGAAACCCATAACACCAAGGCCTCCAGTTCTATAAAACAGAAAGGATGTTGTTTTTAGTTGTTTAACTGTGTTACACAAGAGGCCAGTGACAAGGACAGGACCCCATAGTATTGGTCTCAGTACAAACACAGAACAAAAGGCTGCCTGGGTCAGGAGTTTACAGTCTAAATATAGCTCTGGTTTTGTGGAGGGCAGGGTAAAAATTGTCTGCTCAGTCTGGCCAGCACCAGTTTAGCATGTGCATCACATCCTTTTTTCCATTCTGCTTTCCAAGACCAATCAGGAGGGATCAACTAAGAAGCATAGTTTGGGCAGAATAGAGTTACTATTTTCATTTTCTTCTACATAAATAATGCAATGTTATTATGGAAAGGAATAGAAATAGATTATCCTCTTTTTAGTTCCAGTCCCTGGATGAAGGTTGAAAAATATATTATTGTAGTTAGCAATGTTACACTTGCAGAGAGAATTTGAATATCAATAAGCAGAGAGATATTTAAATGGATATTTACATATAATATCACTGTATGTTTACATTTAATATCATATTGGATTTAATTTTATTATGTTCAAGAAAGCAATTGGGTGAAGAATAAACACTGTGGGATGTTATCTCATTGATATGCAGAATCAATATGATAATCAAGTTGCTGATATAAACTCATAAGAAAAAGCTTCTGACATTTCATCTAGGATCCCTAATTTCATATTTACAATGTGGTGTGAGACTCTATACTGCAGTCTTACTGTTTAATTAGGAAGATTACTCTTGTATCCATTTTTATTTTTTCTAGATACTTTTACCCTCCTTTCAAATGATGAAAGACTAATACTGGCTTCTACCAAAAAGTCATTAGGACTTTTTTCTTTTAGGAAAAAAAAAGTTTAATTAACAAATACAAGGTGAATATGTAAAACAAAACATCATCCTAAAAATTTCCAGGGGAGTCTACCATCCTAAAATCCTTGTGAGAAATATGAGTAGTATGTTTGCCTTTATGGGTTATTAGCATGTGTTTCCAGAATCCCAAAAAAGTGTAAGTTGTTGAAGTAAATGGAACTGGGTATGCCTAGTATATTTAGCAGAAACATAGTCAGGCATGATGACTATGAGGTATATGCTTGATGCTGTATTCTTCTTCCTTATTTTGACTACCATTTGAGTCATTTATTTAACAAGTGAAATTATTCTTTTCCTTGCATTTGGCCAAATAAATCTTCACCCCCTTTAACGGGTGCCTTGTTAAATGTTCACTATCAGATTGGCTGCAATATGTACCTGGCTGCTCCTCAGAAAAGCAAAGTCAAAAAACAATGTCATTTAATGAAGTTTACAACCAGCACCCATAGACTGGGCTTATTGCATGACCTCTCTAAGAGTGTAAGTGTCACCCTTGGACACCCAGAGACAACGGCAGTAGAGCCTGGTGCAGGGAATGTGCCAGAGCTGGAGATTTGCTCTGGTTTGGGGGCAGAACCCTGGCATGCTTCAAGACTGGGAAATAGTCTGCTTTGGCTGGAGATGTTTTATATCCTTAAAGATGTTGGTGCTGGAAGGATATGAGCCAAATGTTCTCATCTACTTAGGCTCACCTTTAAATCTTATTTACAAATATTTCAGTCTCCCCCTGGACCATCCCTCAAGGGAGAATCACCCACAGGGCAGATGTGTTACCCCTGATATGGAATAAGCGAAGATGACAGTGACAAACTGTCTTTCACACGTCTTCAGTGATGTGGGAACACCTCATGAAATATGTTTCTCTGTTTGCATTAAATAAACTTTAGCAAACCATTCTATAAAAAGTTATGAGAGCCAAACGTCTCTAAAACAGAGCTTCTACAACATTTCAGGCATTGCCACTAGTAATTTTGTGAGTGAGGATTGATTGGGTCTGTATTCAAGAATAAAAAACGAGTGGTGTGCCAAGAATGTTGACAAGGAGAGATATGAATCCAGTCTTATCTCAGTGTTATTGCTCTTGCCAGTCACTATCTTACTATTAAGATAAAGCAAGTTACCCCGGCGTGTAAGCTACTGATTGAAGGCTGGATAATGATTTCTGGATTTCTCACTGCTGTTGCAATATTGGAGGGAGTCTGGAAGAAGATGGATTGGCAAATTGCAAATTTACATTTGAGGATGTGCACATAAAAAACAGTTTAATGAATTTATATACCTGTTCATATGTGTACTTGTCCCTGTCTTTCATTGGCATAAACAAATGGCATCTTCTTTTCATAAATAGCTATACATAAACATGCCATCTCTGGTTGTTGGAATGGTATTTTAGGTGTGCAGAGATATTTAAACATAAAAAAGAAATTATTTCTATTCTGAATGGTTCCGTTAGAGTGATATGTACCTCAATATTCAGGAAATATTGGTGTAGCTTACATATTGTATATCTATAAGCACTGTATGCATATGTGTGAAATTTATACGTGCACAATCCAACTCCATAAAATGTTTCATGCTTTAAAGTGGCTTTTGGATCAGTCCCAGTACACATTTCTTGTCTAGCTGCAGCAGAATTTAATACTGGGGGTTTTTTTTCCTTGTTGGCTGTCTAATAAGTTATGGCTACAACAAGCAGGAGCTGTGCTTGGGGAAAAGAAGTTATGAGATTCTAGAAATTTATGTGTTCCAAACAAGAATTAAACTAAAACTGTAACGATTTTCAAAGAGACAGAGGCAGACCTCATAGGACAGTAATAGGGCATTGCAGTAAGGTGTTAAAAGCAAATTTTCCTTATTCATAATTCAGATCAGGAATCTGAACTTCAATTTTCACAACTCAGATTCCTTCCTTAGCCACCAAATTATTAACAGTTTTGGAGTGACATTTACTTTTACTTGCTTTGTGAGAGCATATTTCCTATTAAAACTGCTGTGTATTTCAGTCATTCTATGGGTTTTTTGAGAAAACTTATTTTATTGGAAGATTCTCAACAAACTCCACAATACAGCTTTCACTTTCAAAGTTGAATGTCTCCCAAGTTACCCTGGCTTCATCCTCCAAGCTCTCTGGGGAAGCAAGGATGTGCTCAGTGTCCTGTATGTCCTTAAAAATCATCTAACACAACACAGCATGGGCTGTTAGACTTTCAGCTGTTAACATAATATTTTAAAATTTACACAGAGTGTTGCTGTAGGGCTTCCTTTGGTCAGCAACAAGCACCTCAACAAAATAAATCATTTAAACTCTTATATGCAGATGGGATTCATCATCTAGAGATATCTTTTGAAGACATTAGAGCAGTCTTCCCTAATGCTGTCCTACAACTCTGGCAGGATTTTTAACCCACCATAGACACTTCTCCTGTTTTTTCACTTTTTACCTAACCTTTCACATTTAGGAGTATTTTTCAAACTTTACCAACAGTACAATTAAGATGCATTCACTTGGAGAAAAAGCTACATATAAATATCTTGAATGTTAGGTGTACATTGAGTTAAAGAGCCAACAACAAATGTGCACAATTTATATATTCATTAGATATTTGCATTCACACCACTCTCTCTATAACTGATAAAAAAGCTCAAAACCACAGATGTTTTTCCTCCCACTATACTGTTTTAGGTAGAAACTGATGCTCTTATTTTATGATAAACAGACAATTTGCTATGACTTCTTTTTTTCATTTTACTGTTTTCATGAGCTCAAAGCACTGAATTCCATAAAAAGTGAGTTTGTTTGGTTTGGTTGTTTTGTTTTGTTTGTTTTTTGTTATGGGATTTTTTATTGGTTTTGCTGGTTTGGGTTTTTGCAGGGTTTTTTTATGCTAGCTTATAGTCTTAGTCTACTTCTTAGTCTTGGGTTAGGCACTGGACTGGATTCTCCTTCAGACTCTGCCCACCCTTCCTGCAACAGGATTTAATGTCAGTGTCCACTTCTTAAAACAGAGATAAAGAGCAAATGCACTGTATGGTATGAAATAAGACACAGCTAACGGATTGCTGCCAATCTTGATTGCAGTGACAGCTTTTGGATTTATGTTATTAATTGATTGCATTAAAGGATTGTCCAATTTAAGTCTTTTCCAGTTTTTAATTAGTTTTTAATGGATTTCAGGAAAATAATATTTTAATCTTCATTGGCACCAATTATACAGTTTGGTGTGAAATTCAGAAGAGGAAATGAAGGCACTGTCTTCCTACTGTGTGTAGGTCTAAGTGTTTCATAAAGTCTTATGTAGGCTCTGTTTACGTCCCATATATCATACTTATATAAGCTGGCATCCTCTACAGACCTCAAAATCCCTTGTAGACTATAAGCAAGAGTATTATCTCGATTTTTTACACTTGGAATTTTAAGCATAGAGGCTAATCTGAAGTTCTGTTTAGCATAAAAGCTTTTCATCCAGGGTTTTATATTAGCTGCTTCTCTCTAGTGTGTTGGTATTTCTAAAGAATAATACATATATTATACACACAACATTTGCAAGAATGAAATTTTTCCTTCAGTCTCTACATAGAATCTGAGAAATAAGAAAGAAAAGTGACTTTTCTAAAGCTGGGCAGATGATGTGTGGCAGAATATACATCCAGCATCTTATAAGTCTCCTTCTCATCTAGTGTGGAATCCTGGATTTATTCTTACCCTCCAGTTTTAACCAAGAGCTTCCTATTTACTTGTTAAATGCTGACAGATGTCTTCAGATCTGAAGATCAGTCTTGTTGTGAGGAGCTTACTGTCTAAGCAGACAGTGTGAAATGGAATACCTAAATCCCTGTTCCACCTAAATTGGGACTAAGGCTTCAAAAACCTAAATCCCACTCAATGATCCAGTCTTTCTTATTTCCAGGGAGTCCACCAGTAAAGATACCCACATTCATTAGGCATCTGCTTACTCAGTACCTAACTTTAATTGCCCAAATATGCTCAGAAATGCTTGCTGTGCAGGGTTGGAAGGCATCCCTTGCTGTAATTTCTGATTTTAACAATCATGTACTCTGTGCTGATGTGCCCAGAGAGGCCTCCGGGCTGGAAACATACAGGACTACAGTAGTGTGTGTGCTGCACAGCTTTACATCATATTAGGGCATGAAGCATTCTGGATGAGAATTTTTTCCATTGCTCCATTTACATTACTGTAACAACAAAAGACAAGAACAACAACTCCCAAAGCAAGGTGGAAATCTCTTGCCTAACCACTTACAGCCTGCTTTCCTCATAAACTCTAATTTCTGGCCCATGGCTTGCACTAATGGGCATGAAGTGCTTCATCTCCATGATATTCTCACTCAGAGCACTCCAGACTCTAAAAATTTGGCATTTAAAGTTGAATTGGGCTCTACATTTTGAGAGGCAATGATCTCTCCCCATTAATCATGCACATTGGGTACAAACTAAGGTGGACTTGCTTTCTGCTCTTCTCCACTTCCTTATGTTTGATAAGACAATGCTAATATTTGACATTGAAATTCTCACAACAAATATCCATCATGAGTCCCCCATATCTCATGTTCCTTCATCTGCTATTTTCTGGGTTTGTCTGCTGACAGCTCTTAAAGTAATGATTTGGAATAGCTGTTTTTAAAGATGAGCCTTGGGTAGAAATTTTGGAGGTGAGAATGTGGTTAAACAACCTCAGCCTGAGGGATTTCAAACCTACACCACAGAACACCCTAATTATTCAGGTTCAGAGTATTCTAGGGAACAAAATATCAGATTAGGCAGTGGTGATAAAGCAATGTCTTTTAGGCAGAGCGAGGAGATGCTAATAAGAAAGGACAACAGAGATGCAAAACAGAGCAGAATTTGAAAGGGAAGAGTCCAAATTTGAAGTTCAGTGGGACTCTGAAAGGAGGAAGCTCCTTGGTATCTAATCCAGATCTCATTGATGTTCTCTTATTTTTTTGCTACTGAAGTCAGAAGGAATATAATATGCTGATATTTTACAGTGCTGCTAATTTTCTGCCCAAGCTGCAGCCTTCTCTTTACAAATGTGCCATAACTTAACTTGTAAACTACTGATTATGAAACTATGCTAAATAACATGTTAATGCAAAATTTTATCTGTCTGTACTGATTTTTATTAATCTGGTATACACATGTGCCTAAGCCAAATTATAAAATATGTCTCTAGTTTCATTGATTTACAGTATGAATTACAGACTGTCACAACCTAAATTGCTTCAGAGTGCGCAACAGTGCTTGGACTCACAGGTTCATCATTCAGGATTAGTCATTAAGATACTGAGATAATGTTCAAATTTTAATCCCCCATATGTGGTGAGCTACATCTATAGGGCAATGTGTGGTGTAAATGAGGTAAAACCAGAGCAAAGGCTGTAAATCTTCGGGAATTTAGTATGCAGTTAGCAGCATGTAGATCCATGAATGTGATTAACAGTCTCATGCAAGTAAGACAGCTCCTCTAGCTGTCAAGATTTTCACAAAGCAAAACCCAATTACACATAAACAGATCTTGAATTCTCCCTCTGGGCTTGTGTTTCTCTTAGCTATAGATTTTCATTCTTACCTTTTTTTTCCCCCAAAAATGTAATATTTAATACATCCAAGGGCTGCCATTTTATTGAGGAATTCAGACAGCATAATCCCCTAGGTGGCTTTCTTTGGTCATATGTGCTACATGTTAAACTGAATATATTGACAGCCTATTATAACATGCTTTGTCTTGCAAATTATTATTGTTAGTTTTTAATGTATGTCAAATATGGATTGTAATCAAATCTCGTGTTTGTCATTTAATGTCATGACCACTTTTTCATGAAAGGACAGAAAGAAACTTTCTGTAAACTGCTTAGGGCCATTTCCAAATAAAGCATGTCATTTTATCTCAAAGGGCTCAAGTGAAGGTCATATGGGACCAAGTTCACGTGCCTTAAATTAGGTATCTAACAATTGTTTCTCTAAACCTGAACTATGCATGTTTCCTGCATAGTCTACAGAAAGAAAGGATTGCTTCTTAAGAGTTAGTTGTTTTCTCCAAAACAGCAAATTTTTTAAAGTCAAAGTGGTTATCCTCTGAAGGTGCCCATTTCTCTCTAATGACTCCAGAAAGAGCCTATATTGTCCAGCTCTCAGACCTCTACAACACATTTCTTGAATACAGAGGGTAGGATTCAGCTGCTTAAAATAGACCCTCACGGTTATTTGAGATGCCCTCTGGCATCCAAGACATGCACATGGAGTGGCAGAGGTGATGCAGAACCCACAGCAGCCCCAAGATCTTTGAAGTGATCAGTGTTCAAGGCCAGGTTGGATGGGATCCTGAGCAACCTGGTCTAGTGGGAGGTGTCCCTGCCTATGGCAGGAGAGTTGGAACTGGATGATCTTTAAGGTCTCTTTCAACCTAAACCATTCTATGAATCTATGATTTTATGATTCTAGCTAAAGATCCACAAGATTCTAGCAAAATAATCCACAACGCATAATAAGCACTAAATGTCTATTTGAGGCATCTTAATTCTATGCCTGATTTTAGGGGACATATATTCCACCCCAAGTGGCATCAGCACATGGGTGGGGGGTAAAGGATTATCCTTGCTCCACAGAGTGATGGTCTGACAGGCAACTCAGATTCGGTAGGTTTGAGATTAAGATGGTGAAATTCAGACGTCAGCATGCAGTTGTATAGCTGTGAGCTGGGTAGCTGAGCTCTCATGGCCACCAGTGGCCCATATCCATGTATTTTCTGCAGCCTGTGCTGCTGGGGTGTATCTTAGACATTCACACACGTCACTGGCTTTGATACAGGACTTAGGGGAGATCCTTGTCCAACCAGACTGGCAGCTGAAGAGCAGATGAGGCACCAGTGGCATGCCCAGTAACCTCAATGCCAATGTGGGGGCAGATGGATCAAGCCACTCTTAATAAATACAGCCATTGGAGTCTAGGCAGTCATAGAGTAAATCCCACCTTAGGTAAATGGTTTTGTTAGTTAGATCTCCACTATCATAAAGGATCTGGTAACTAGTGCACATCTGGTGCCTCAGTCTGCAACTGGATAAATACCATATCAAAAACTGATTGAACTTTGGTTTGCATAGCATGAACTGCTTGTCATCTAATCCTCTACAGACAAGGTCCACATTTCTAAATATATTTTCCTATCATTCATTATCAGTGTTAGAAGAGGGATAAGATAATCTAGGGATTTCTCTTTAGGTTGCCTGTGATTGTGACAGTTCTTCTGAAAGCTGTTGGACTAATCTATCTGTCCTTAAAAAAAAATGGTAAATGGGGCAAAAGCATGACCCTTAAAACAGTATTTTGTCTGCAAAACACCTCAGAAAAAAATCATTTATCTCCACAGCACTATAGAAACCAGTTAAATACTGGAAGCAAAGGAATTCTCTGTATAGTTGCTCAAATGAACAGATTCAAAGCAACTTAAATCACAGTCTCTATTTGCACAAGTACTTATGCTGAGTTTGAAGGAGCCTTTAATCTAGCAGACAGAGGCAGGAAAAGGTCTAGTAATTGCATGCTGAAATCAAAAAAGTTCAAACGAGAAATAAAGGGAAACTCATTTATTTTTTAACTGTATAATGAGCTAACTTACTGGGGCAAATTACCATGTGTCATTGCAGTCCTTAAATCAAGATCAGATATGCTTATAAAACATACATCTTAGTTTAACAACATATACCTGGGCTTGAGACAGAAATCCCTGGATGAAGTAGGGCCTGTGTTATGCAGGAACTCAGACTAGATAGAGGTCGAACTAGTTCAACATATTGGTCTTCTATGGTTTTGAAATCCACAAACCAATTAATTTCAAGCAATAGGCAAGATATGTTCTCGTCAAACTGAATTTCCTAAGAGTCTTCAACCCCACCTTCTCCTTGCATTATAGTTTCTGCCCCTATCTGGGACTTGAGTCGGCTGCTACTTTGTAAGAGACTGTAGTACTTCAGCAAAGAAAAACCACGGTTTAACTTCTCTCTCACTTAAGTGTTAGGATTTACATTTAGCTGATGTAGCAGCCAAGTGGAAGAGCAGATATTTTCCCATTTACTTGCCCTAATGTTTCATGGCCCAAATATGATTTGCCACTTTTAGTGAGACATTTCTGGTTTAGTCTAGTTGATATCAGAGCAACATCTTAGAAAGTAACTCCCTTTCAGAACGTCAGTAGGGTCCTGATTCTGAAGGTTTAGGTGACCACATAGTCATAGAATCATAGAATGGTTTAGGTTCGAAGGGACCTTAGAGATCATCTAGTTACCACACGCCTCCCAAGGGCAGGGAACTTTTCGCTAGACCGGGATGCACAAAGCCTCACCCAACCTGTTTGCTTAGACAGCCCTGGAGATGTATAACTCTCCCCTCCCTCACATTACGGAGAACTATGACATTTATGGGACAAAAACAGCAAAGATTCAACTAATCATAGAAGAATTGCACTTTAAATGAGATGTCCTTTAAAATGCAAGTGGCCAGGCATCTTCCTAGCAGTTGCTTTTCTGGCCAAGAGAGTGAATTAAACTTTCAATAGGAGCATCCTAGTGCCATGTTCGAATGAACACCTGGAAAAGCAGATTAAATGTCTAATGGACACCTGGAAAATCCGCCTCTGTAAAACAATGAGTTTTGCTAGTTCTTGAGTTGTAAAGAAGTCCATCAGCAGCCTACTGCAACACTGGATCATGATGGGAGAACAGTGGCCTGTGATAATATGATGGAGAAAAAGTCACATGAAAAGAACAGTAAGCTTGGATAGTAATCTATACATCTATTTTAATGTGACCTCTACCTTGGGAAAGAGACAATTATGTAGAAAATACAGAGACACTGTCATTACCAATGTAAAAAGCTCTTACCAATTTATCAGCTGGGATAAGTTGTGCTCAGAAAGACCAAAATCATCAAATGTTGCTGCTATCAGGCACCCTACAGTCTGGTCCATTTCTATATGTGTAGTATTTTCTGTCAGCATCAGCATTTTGGAGTGTGGATGCACTGTGAAATCACTATGCATTATATTCATGGGTTTGGATACAGTACTTTTGAATTTCGTGACTCTTATGCCGCAGAATACTCAAGAATCACACTTTTCTGTAATGGAAGTGGGAAAGCAAAAAGAGGTCTTTTTCACTGCATGCCTTTGGTCTTAAAAACATGTATGTGCAGGAGAGGGAGAGTGCATTTGTCACTGTAGCCACACTCACTTTCTGGTGAGAACCGGGATGCAAAGACAGCACTTCATTTCCTGTTAATATCAGTGCTTGTTCTAACCGTACAAAAATGTGGCACTTTGCTTTTCACTGTAACCAGGACTGCACTGGGGAGACAGCAATTATAATAACTTCATTTTTAATATTTGATTTCTTACAAATCACAAAGCCTCCAAAAATAAAACCCTACATCTCTACTTTTTTTTCCTGCAATTTCTGCCAGAAATATTTATTTTTTGTGTCTCAGTGGATTTGATCCTCAGATTTCTTCCTGAGTTCAGGGCAAGTGGTAGCAAGCTTATACAAGGAGAAATAGGTAGCATATAGGACTTTTGGGACTGTAAATGCAGAACCTTTCTTTGCACACTTCTGCCTCTTTTTGGTAAGTAACAATGAAATTCTGTTTGAATAGGTGAGAACTTTTACCAGTTTTGTTCATCACAAACACTACACAACAACCACCACCTTACCTCTAATTTCCAAAATCTGGTTCTGGTCATGCCGGTGTCTGCATGATAGATATGCAGAGGTGAATTTGTTAGTGAGCAGTAGGTCTAAAATGAGATGAGTCAGATATATCTGCTTCAGAGCCACCTTTGCTGGCTGGCCTTTTCATGTTCTGTTGTTCACTGGATTTTTTCACATTATAAGAGCCCATTGTTAATAAACTACAAGCAGATCATGGACAACTGGCATTTAGTACCTAGCATTTTCACATTAATTCCTGTGGGTTCATTGGGATATGTATGCAAAAATATCATGTAAGGATAGACAGGAACATTTCACCATTCTTTCTGCAATTCTGTCCATGCATAACTTAGTACTTTATGCAAGGATTTCAGAGAAGAGATGGTGACTTAATGTTCGATGCCTCTTAGGGTTCAGTGGGAATTAGATTCTAAAATCCCCTAGAAACAGATGAAAATTTCAGTTTTAGCCAACACATTTGTACCCTCAGATCTAGCAGCGTGTCAAGCCAGGATCCATACATGTCTTTGTAGCCATAAGTTCCATGGAAGTCAATGGGATCTAGCTGTCTAAATGCCTTGTGTTTGGGCTGTATGAAAGTAGAGCTTGTTGTGTTCTCATGGACCGTGATAGATTTTATTTTTGTCTTTATAGCTGGGCAAATGGTTGCATCCTTTGCCCTAGATGAGTATTTCATCTGCCCATGGCTTTTAATAGCTTTTGAATTGTTCTCTGCCAGTTATCACTATCCTTAATTCAAATATGAGTTGAAAAATATTTATAAAGAACTCAATCCATCATCGGAAAGACAGTTTCTACAGGTAAGTCCACATGGCTTGCTGTGATACAGACCTAATAACTGGCTTTTCAACCTGCAATAAATATTCTTTCCCTGTCCTCTTCTGATTGCTCCATAATTAACACTGGGGAGACACAGATTTAACTATCTGACAGATATTTATTTAAAATACCTTCTGCTGAATATATTAACATTTCTGTATCTAATTTTTAAGCAGCTTTGAGTTCTGCAATAAGATCAGATCCAGAGTTTGGTTATATGTTAATAGCCTTGCATGGCAATGGTATAGATCGATTTGGAAAAAGCAACAAATCAGTCAGGTGTAATATAATTGTATGTGTTTACACTGCAGAAATGTTTTTAGCATAAAAACACAACAGAAATATATGAGTCGCATCAATATCACTTAAGCTGGATAAATTGTGAGAGGAAGTTTGCTGGAAAGGAGGATTTAATGCTCTCCACATACATGTACTAATGGCATATATTTGTGCATTAACTAAATTTTTCTCTTGAGACTCTGCAAAAAGGTAAAACTGAAAATAACTACTGCCTATGGAACCTCTAGCTAGTGAATAGAGGTGTGCCATTCAAAATGAAGGCTCAAATACCCATGCATGAGGTTAGTTGTATTGCTAGATCTGGCTAATGCATCTGTCTACTAAAAGCCCAGAAATCAGCTGATAGAATAGATTTTCCAGTCAGAAAAGTTTTTGTGTATGTTTCTTGCACACATATCAAAGAACCATTGAATATCCTGAGTCACAAGTGACCCAGAAGGATCATATACATGAAGATGCATCTGGAATAGAAGAATCTATTACAGAAGAGCTCTAATGCTATTGTCACCACAATATCTGGGTCCTTTCCTATCAAACCTTCAGGGTCCTAATTAAGATCTGCAATTCATAGTTCAACTACTCCTAGGGAAGAATCGAGTGTGACATACAGTGCATTGTTTAGAGAGGGTTTTGTTTGAGTTTTGTTTTCAACATATATGCTGGGGTCTGACAAGATGAACACTGTTTTCAAAAATAGCCGAGTTGCAGATGGAGGAAATTATTTGTTTATGGTATTCACTATCAAAGAAGTGTCACAGATAGATGTATTTTACTCAAATATTGGAGTTTGCAACCAGTTCTCTGATTTAGCTGGGTAAAAAGCATATACTCAGGCAGCAAGACAGCTTGCTGTTGGCTACATGTATAATGCTCAAAAGTACAGAGGAATCCCAACAAAGCCACTTGTAATTTGCACTCACTAAATTGGATACAGATCCACCTTTTTTTCCAACAGTAGCCTAGAATAACAGAGGTTTTGGGAAAAATGCCTGGTTTTGGTTGAACGTTTCTTCTTGCTGGCTATCTGCCACCACAAACACAGAGGGGATATAATAACAGTCATTTGGAGTTCTGTAAACCTTGTCATCCGAGGACCTCAGAATGCTTTCCAAGTGTTAATTAAATCCTCACAACATCCATGTAGCCATGCGTAACAGATTTCAGGTTGTCAGGCTCTCCCTGTGACCACAGCGGCTCACTAACTCTGCTGCTCTGGGGAGGCTCCAGACCCTTCCACACCAGAGACACGAGTTGCATCCCAGCCACTGCAGTGCCAAACCAAACACCAGCACTGTGGTTTTCACCTAACTCCTTCAAAACAAAATTAGGGGAATTTTTCAGAGAAACTAAATCCCAAGACTGTAATTGCAGTGGAGTTTTAGAACGTGTTAACTTGGTTTTTGAGGATAATGCTTTATTAGCAGGTTCAGACACAGCAGCTTGAAAAACCATTCAGGTTAGTACAGAAAGAAATCGTTCTTTAGTACTGAAAAAGCACACAATACCTCCCCATGTTGCTGACTCCAAGCAATAAAAAATCATGAGTTCACTCCAAAAAGTTCTTTTAATAGTCTTTTTGTCTGCAGGCTTTTTGCTCCCTGCCCAGTTCTTGAGATATTAAAGTTTCTTGAGGTGGGAAAAGATTTTTCCCACAACCATAAAGAAATGAAAACATTCTTTTCAAGTCACAGGAGTCATTAAGCTAGAGAAAAACCCCATCAAATATTGCAAGACCTGATATAAAACCATGCGAGTTAGCAGTGTCGTTTGTTTGCCTCTTTAACAGAGCATTATTTTCTCTTAGCAGTCAGTTCTTAAAAGACACTCAGCCTCAAACTCTGTGCACAAAGAACTCTTTCTCTCTAATTCCACTCTAATTGGCATCTTGCAATATATCTCTGAATTCACCTGGCATGATGATCTCAAACAAAATTCCACCCGAATGCTGTTTTCATTTTTTACTGTCCTGTGCATATTTGTTTAATCTACTGAATGCACATAAATAAATGCTGTACTATGCCCTATAGAGAGACAAGAGTGTCCACAGCAGGGAGGTTGGAACTAGATGTTCTTTAAGGTCCCTTCCAACCCAAATCATTCTATGATTCCATGTGCTACAGCACACATGGAGCTTTGCCTTCACACCTCCTCCAGTGCAGTTTGCGTTCTCAGTTCTGATCCTCTGATGTTCAAATCTCAGTAAGCCACCTATGGAGACAAGTATCACATGCAGACAACACCAAATATTCTCCAGACAGCCTTCTAGAACTGTTTCTTTACCTTGAAATATCAATGTACAGTGTTTTATTTCACCAATAGTGCACTCTGGAAGGCCAATTACTCCTGTCTACCCTGTGATCAGAGAGGAAACTGCACAATGCTCTGGTACTGGAGAGGCACACAAGAGGTAGCTTTAAAATGGATCATTTCATGCCATAACAGCCCCACAGCAGTGGCCTGGAGATCATTTGCCCTACCAAGAAACCTCTTTGGGCCCTATTGCACATGCAAATCATGAAGATATTTCTGCTGTGTTCAGCAGAAGTCTGTCCAAACTGAAGGGGGTCTGAAATAGTTATCTATTCCACTTTATAACTCAAGGCACACCAAATAACAAAATAGATTTCCAGAAATTGCTTTCTCTGATGTTGTTATGACGAATAAACTTCAATAGTGTTACATACAGAACATTTCTTGGTTTATAATTAGTCATAAACCACTAAAACACGTCTTGTCTAGAAGCAAATATTACTTTCTTTGTATTGTCTCTTGGTGATTGGCATGAAAGTTATGAAAGTCTCACTGAGTAACAAAATATAACACCTAAATATCTTGATTTGTTTTTAAGAGCTAATATGATTTTCAATTCATGATGTGTTGCATTTTTTACTATGGCAAGGTCTTCCAAACTCTCTTAGATAAAGTTACAAACAATTTTAGTTATTAATTTTTTTTCCCAGGGAAATTTTCTTTGGAAATGGAATGTAAACAGCACTCATGTTTCATACATCTAGCACAGTATCTGAGAGCTTTCCAGCCCCAAATACAGTAATATTACTAACTTTTTCTGTGGTTTTTGTGTTCAGCCCTCTCTCAGAATTAAAGATTTGTGCAGTAGAACCTTTTGCAGCATGCATGTACAGAAAACATGATTTATATGATACATTTGTTGGAAGAGGAAAGGTCAAAGAAACATACACTGCACATGGAATGGTTCTTGCTCATGTGGGACTGTGATTCAGATATTAAACAGTAATGAAGCTCCATCTAATTGATGCAGCCACAAGCTCTAGCTTTTCAGACTTAGTCCGTCATTGGCAATCACAATCTGTCTGGTAGCACATTCTTGGTTGGTCACTATCTTTCAAATAATGTTCTTCAGAAAAGCTTAAACATGTTCTGATTTCTTCTGATAAAGTAGCCCAAGATGTGTTTTCCATCATCCTTTTTCCTTACCCAGCTTAAGTCTGGACAAATGCCAAACCCTGTTTTCCCCTGCTGCTCTGCAGTGCTTTGACACCACCCTTCCTATTTGTTTCTCTTCCTGAACAGTCTTAAAAACCTCCAAGGCCCAGGTGCTCAAGACAACACCTACAATATCTCCCACAACGTTATTCTCTAGGAACTATATAATGGAAACACACTTATCTAGGTACTTACAAATGTCAGCATAAATTCACCAGGCAGAAATTGTGTCAAAACAATCTGGATGCCACCCACTGGAAAGGGAAGGTTTGGGGCCAGAGGGGAAGCAGCTGAAGGTAGATCTTTTGGTTTTTTGTGCAGTTTTTGACATTGCCTTTTGTGATGTTCTCACAAGGAAAGTTAGGACAAGTAAGGTGCAAAATCATTTGAGTTATTCATCAACAGCAGCTTGTTATCAAATTAGAGGGAGATATCAAGCAGAGTTTCCAGGGATTTCAGCTCTGCTTTAGATTATATTGAGACTCTCCATTAAAACCTCAACAAGGGATTAAAGAAAGACTGTCCACTAAAACTACAGATGACGCAGCTCCCTGAGGGACAGAAACCACTCTGAAGGACAATATAATACCTTTAGAAAGTCTCAATTGCAGTTCTTTGGCCAATTTTAGTTCTTCAGGAAAGATCCCAAAGGGTAGTGATGGTAATGTCTAAATTTATTCAGGTTTGTTTAACCTAAAACCATGAATTCTAAGGGCATATGGAAAGTGTTAAAGTTATGAAAGGCTATTAGAAACAGAAGCTGATGCAAAGAACAGAACAAGGCATCACAGGCTTACGCTATGACAGAAAGATCCAGATTAAACATTAGAAGCAGTTTCTAATAATGAAGAACGTAAAGCTCTGGAATAAAATGAGAAGGAAGCGGGTAGAGTCCTCACCAGGTCAGACAAGTGTCTGCCAGAAAAGATGTAAAGTGAAGATAGTCCCAACTCAGAAAAAAAACATTTCCCTCACACTTTTACAATTCATTGCCTCCAGAACTGTAGAATTTGGGTGCCTACAAAAGCACTACTGCATGTGTCTTCACAGTAAGCCTGTTAGTAGGAAAATAAATACTATTATTCAATTTTTTAATGAAATTAATGAAAATAAATGAAAAGTGCCTTTAGTAAAGGTACAAAGAAGTTGCTAAGGCGCAGATCCGAAAGATAGTCGGGAATCTCACACCCACAGACACACCGGCAATTCCCTGCAAGTCTAGGTCAGTACTAGAAACTTACTTAAGTCTCTTCTGTTCATTATAGCATCTGAACTGCATCACTGCCCTTTGTTCCATTTTATGTCTCAAGAGAAAAAACAGACAATTCCTCTTCTGCTAACCTATCCCATGGGTGCGCAGGCTGGAAACACCGTGCATGAAATAATGGATCTAGTAAATACAGTCTATAAACCAATATATAGGTCTCTTGGCAACTTTACAACACTTTTCAACTTTGATCATAATTTAAAAGGTGGCACTTATGTGTATCGTGACTGCTCTCCTTTCAAAGTCTTGTTTCTCATGAAAAGTGGGGTAAGGTGTCTTTGAAGCTAACAGCCATCAGGGTATTGCATTAATGCTATATTGACTCAGCCCTTCATCCTTCCAAGGTGTATAAATTGAGTTGCATGCAGGCAGATATATGATGAGACCTTTCAAAGGAGATATCTGTGTGCTCATTATCATCGCTATTGCTCCATGTGTCCCAGAAAGGCATCATTGTGGGACATAGTAAAGCACAGAAATGAGGGACTTGGGAGATCAGACTGATGTTCCTGTCATGACCTTGGACATGTAATTTCCCCTTCCCGTGCCTCAGTTTCTGCTTTTATAAATTGAAATAATGATACTTTGCAGACTACATTAATATCTTCAGATGAAAAGCATTGCCTGAGAGACAGCTATTGCTATTATCTTTATAGGTGTTTTATTTGGGCAAAATACTTTCCACCCCTGCTGCCAACAGCTCGCAGCTTCAAACAGGAAAGAGAAAGCTTTATCCTCATTCTAGAGAATCAGAGACACACAAATCAAGCACAATTCCTCTGGTCACAGTGGAAATTTGTAGCTAAACCAAGGATCCAATTTGCAAGTCAGTGTTTTAAGCACAGGCTTTCTCAGGTGTTCTCCCTGGACATTAAAGATTTAGTGGGAGTTTTCATGAGAGAGTGGATTTGTGCCAATATCCATGGCTAGAATTTTTCCCTTTCTCTCAAGTTATGCCGAAAACTGTTTGCTGATAGTTTGCTGGCCTGCCTGACACTGCAGAGGTGACCGTAGAAAAGTAAAGCTGCACAGGTTGTAAATTATACAGAGCCTTTCATCCTTTGAAACAGCAATCAAAATCTTACACAGCTTTTCCAACCATTTATTTGAATGGAAGGTGCAGCAGAAGGAAACTCAGTACTTGCTGCAAGGTGCCAAGGGTTTGGAAAAGCCCCAGGGACAAAGCATGTCCATTCAGATGAGAAGGAAGATCAAATTTTGAAACTGGGTCAGTGGACTGGGGTATAAATCATCCCTGTTTTGCACAGCAGCTTCCTTTCATTGTCACTCTCTGCACAGAGATCAAGGGGCAAATCTGGCATAATGTAGCAATTATACATTTTACTGCTGTTACCACGTTACACACAGTTCCTCTTGGTTACTCTTTCACTTCACCATCTCTTTCTCCCTACTTCCCTTATTTCTGGATTTCTTTTCTTCCACATTTCATTCCCTGGTACTTCTCTCCCTTTGAAATGCAGTGGATTTCCTTATTACTGCCAAGCCCCATTCTATTCACCAAAATGATCAATGTCTAAATAATATCACTGATACTGAAGTATCGCTATAGCTCCTTCACTTCCACAGATTAAGCTAAAATTGAGGTGCTCAGACTTCTGATTCACTGTTTCAGGCTGTTGATGTGCCTGAATTGTAGCAGACTGAATATCATAAACTTGATTTGTATGGAAGGCTACATTACCTTTGCATGCTTAGGTCTTGCAGGCCATATAAACATAGTATGTCACTGGATCTAGGCTAGAAACTTCAGGTGAGATCACCCATGCTCAGAAAACAGTTTATGAATGCTCTTTCTAGGAGATATAAATTTTGGGTGGCATTTCATGGGTACCAAATGCATCTAACTCATCAAAACTGTTCTGTCCCAGCTCTCAAAGTAGTCAAAGTTTGGGTACTCAGTGTAATCTGTTTCTACTATCCATGAATCAATGTCAAGAAATGACACCAGTGACTTCCTGGGATATGTTACATGTTGCCCAGCTCTAGGCTCACCAGTACAGGACAGAGATGGACATACTGGAGTACATCCAACAATGGACCACAAAGTTGATGAAGGCACTAGAATATTTCCAGTGGAGGCATGAGGTGTTGAGAGGGCTGTGACTGTTAAGCCCAGAGAAGAGAAGGCTCAAGGAGATCTTATTAATGTGTATAAATATCTGCTGGTGGGCAGCAAAGAAAAGGGGGACAGATTCTTCTCAGTGGTGCTCAGTGATAGGGCAAGAGGCAATTCTGTTTAAACATAAGAAAAACAGCTTTTTCCTGTGAGGGTCATCGAGTACTGGAACATGATGCCCAGAGAGATTTTAGTGTCTACATCCTTGGAGATATTTAAAACCCAACTGTAGTGGTTTAAACCAGGTTTTCCCCCTGAAACTAAGAAAGTGGTAACCCCCAGGGGGTGGTGACCCTTGGGGCTTGACCAATCAGTGCTCCTGCAAAATATAAACATATCTCTGGAGACCGAAAAGGAAGCAGTGGTTCTTGTGGTGAGAAGAAGAGGTGGCCATGTTGTAGAGGCCACGAGGAGAAGGGGCTCTGGCCCCTTGGGGGCCTCTGCCCCCCCCAGCCCCCGGCTGGGGGGCTGCAGGGACTCAGAACTGAACTAAGTGCCTGTGTCTGAGATGCCGAAGGAGTTTTCTCCACTGCGAGCGGGTGACGGAGCACCAGGAACAGCAGCGTCCGAAGAGCAGTGGCAAAGAGCCAACTGATAAGGACCAAAAGGAGCAACACAAGCCGGTATGCAGCTAAGGCAGACACAGAAGTGTCTGAGGAGAAGGAAAAGCAGCAACAGGACAAGAGAACCAAGCCAGCAGCAGGAACAGAGTTTCGCGGGGTAAGAACTGGATAAACCAAAACCCCCAAACTCACTAGAGACCCCTCCGAGAAAGAGGAGGGGGTGGTGGACTGAGAGGAGTCCTAAAGTGCA